>NC_043703.1:108409151-108521722 GCF_006229205.1 Suricata suricatta | reverse complement strand
TGCGCGCCCCCGCGCTCGAGGCGGCCGGGAACGGAGTTTGCGGCTCCCGCATCCCGCGCCCTCGCAGGAGGAAGCGCCTTTGTCAGGAGCCGGCTCGGCGCGCCCTCCCCCTCCACCCCGGAGCCCTGCGCGCCGCGGCCAAGTCCTAGCCCCGCGCCCCGCGCAGGGCCGCCTGCTGCGGGAGGGGAGCTCCGCGGGGGCGGGGAGGAAGAGGGAAATGAAAGAGAAACAAAGGGGGAGGTGGGCTTCTCTTTTGTTTGTGCGAATCTGCTAACTTCTTTCTCCTTCCTTACATAACGCAGACTTCCAAGTTAGTCATTCTTTTTATTGTTGTGATTATTGTCATCTTCTCTGCGTGTCTCTCGAATTTCCTTTCATCTCTGGATCTCAGAGCGTTTAAAAACACTAATTAATTACACCTTCGGGGTCCCTACGGAGCAAGTTAATACGCCCGTATTCCTAAGTGGGTAAACTGAGGTACGGAAGATCTCTCTAATTGATGGATACTCTTCATCGTCCCCCGCGCCTGGTGTCTGAGGACCTGAAAGCATTTATGAGTAAGAACTCGGTCTCCAATGCCCCGTGGAAAAGTTAAAGATGCTCATTTTAGTTAAAGGTTAACAAAGTCTAAAAGAAGCCTGGGTAATTGCTAGGTAGCTCAAACAATAATTCTTCTTGCATAGTGTTTGAATCTTAAAACCTCAAAGAACTCTTGAAAAATGCTTCGAGTGTGGAAAATACTGTAAATCATAAACCCACCTCATCATCTACTTTTATTTTTGTACATGCAGGTCTCTTATGAGGCAGGAGGGCAGTGATGGGGGGCGAGAGGACAGAGTTGTGGGGGGGGGGTATGTAAATTTGACAGATTTTAATCACTACACTCGAGGAAATGTGTCTTGGTTTTAACAGCATCAACCTTCCCATCGTTTAGTCGTCGAACAGTATGTTAACAAATAATTGAGTGAGCATTTTATTCATAAGGTGCTCAGTGTGCAAAGGACTGAAGCTTTCAGTGTGTGAAAAGGTCATCTGTTTGCTTTGGTTCAAAGGCTGTGTACTTTTCCTCCTTGCAAAAATGTTATTTTGTTTTCATAGCAGCTGATCTTTTGTTTCAGAAATGGCTTTGTCTTTGTCTTTTTCTACTTTGAATATATATTATCTGAGGAGAGATGTAAGGTTTGTTGTTTTTTTTTTAATTTGCATTGTAGTGTGAATTTAAATTTTTGAATTGTGGAGAAAGTTCAGTTTCTTCAGTTCTTCTGTTTCAGCTTATGTTTTCTTTAAAACAGGAAATGTTTTCTCAAAGTGACCAGATTTACATCTCTCAAAACATTCTCTTTATTGTGCAAATAGCTCATATGAATTCCTTTTGTTTTGCTTTTTCACACCACAGCCTCTTCTGGAGGAAAATGCTTAACTCTGAGGACAAGTTTATTTTGGTAGTTGAACCAAACTGGATGGTACCTAAAATGTAAATCAAGCATCGTTTCTGCTAGTTATTTCCTGACATGAATAATGATCAGAACTGTAGTGAATAGTTTTTACTTATTCTAATTACTGTTGAATTTAATTTTTTGTGGTATAGTTGACCCAGATTTTAGATTCTGGTGGTTCCATCAGAAAAGGAAAGTTAGACATTTGTTACTTTGATTTGTCTCTCAAATCCTCTAAGCTATCCCCATCCTGTATGATGTTTAAAGAGATCTAGAGTTTAAAACAAATGATTGGAAACAGAACAGTTAAATGTACGGGAAGTTGCATGTAGTGAAGTGTTTTTAATGCCTCATCTAATAAGTTTACACTTTTTAAAGAGAAAACGGTCACTTAGGTTTTCATTAATGTTTTAGAGGTGCTGTAATGAAATAATAGTGGTATTTATTGACTTAAAAAAAAGACCTAAAAATTGTGCCTTAGTGACAGATTTGGGGGTGTGGGGGAAAATCTGCTCTTTTTAAAATGGTCATTTCAGTGACCTTGCAGTTAGTTATGTTGAACTTTTTCTGTAGCTTTTTCAGCCAAACTTACCAGAGGCGTTTATATTTTAAGGAAGCTACTACCACAGACATCTTTGCTCAATCAGTGGAGTCCAGAGGCAAAAGTTACGTTGACTGGCAAAGGCTGGCACTGTAGGTTTCCTGAGATCTTTGGGACCCCTTAATGAAATGGAAGAAAAGTACAGGGCAGGGGACTGAGTCTGATACTGCTGAATACTAAACACATGTTTCAAGGGGAAGCTTCTTTTCAGGTTGTCAGAATGTCACTTGTATGCTCAGAGTCTTGTCATTCAGATTATGCATATTGGAATTGTCCAGTGGGTCAGATGAAGAGGACTTTCTATGCTAATCCTGCTTTGTGAACAACTGGTTGCAGACAGAAACTTCTGGAGTTGATTTTAAGCCCAGACTTAGAATTGAAAGCTGTCTTTTTTTTTTTTTAATGTTTATTTATTTTTGAGAGAGAAAGAGAAAGAGAGCACATGTAGGGGAGAGGCAGAGAGAGAATCCCAAGGAGGCTTCGCGCCCCAGCACAGAGCCTGAAGCTGGGCTCAAACCCATCAACCAAGAAATCATGACCTGAGCCAAAATCAAGAGTTAGATGCTTAACCAACTGAGCCACCCAGGTGCCCCGAAAACTCACTTTCTAGTATTCTCACACACATAGATCTCACCATAGCACATCAATATAGATCTATCCTAGTATTGATGAAATCAGAAAAGCTTTTACGGGTTACTTTATTTTATATATTTTAACTGTACAGTATATATTAAAATTTCAAAATGACAGGTATATGATGGCATTAAGATGGTTCCAGGACTTTCTTTGCAAAAATCATGTTATTCCAAAAGTTACATTTATGTCTTTTAATTGAAGAGACTAAAACAAATTTAAAAGTCATTTGAAAGAAGGAAGAAGGAAATCAACAGAAAGAAAGAAACATGATGAAGATGTTTTTTAAAAGTACAATGTAAAAGATTCCTGTCATTATATAAGGGACAAAATTGTAGCTAAAGTCTATAAACAGTGAATTCCACTTAGCACTTTCTATTTATAGATTTCAAGCCATCTTTTCCAGATTTCCTCTAAATATATTATACAGGAAAAGTAAATAGAAATCATTCTTTCAAGGGATTTGGCTTGTTGGAGATTTTTTTTACACATGTGGTAGTGGGGGAGGGGCGGTTATTGTTTTTCTTTAAGTTTAACCTCTGCCAGAGAAGATTTTCCCCACACTAATGTGTGGAAATCTCAAAACAAGAAATATTGGTAACTGAAGAACTAGGTATAATTTTAAGTTATGCCACTAGCTTTTTCTTACATTATCTTGCAAGACCACTTCTTTTTCCATCCAAAAGTTGAAAATAATTGTCTATTTACACTTAGTAGGTCCTACGTATTTTTGTTATTGCTCAGTTAATTTGCCAGTAATAAAGACAAAGTACAAGATTTCTTGAATGAGGAGTGGCTCAGTCAGTTAAGCATCCAACTTTGCGTCAGGTCATGATCTCCTGGTTTCTGAGTTTGAATAAACCCCGTGTTGGGCTCTGTGCTGACAGCTCAGAGCCTGGAGCCTGCTTCAGATTCTGTGTCTCCCTCTCTCTCTGCCCCTCCCCTGCACATGCTCTGTCTCTGTGTCTCAAAAAATAAACATTGAAAAAAATTTTTTTCTTGAGTGAACATTGGGGAATTTCTGTTTTGTTTTGGTTTTTTTTTTTTAAATAGAAATAAATTATCAAAACATGAACATCTGATTGGAGCCTTTCAGTTAGCATAACTGAAATAAAGTTGAGGAAAAGAGATTTGTTAGATAATTAAAAGAAATGACTTGTAAATAAGTCTAAGAAGACATTAATTTTTCAGAATGTATACACAATGTTTTAGAATTTTTTTTGCCACAATAAACTATTTCAGAGAAATAGAATTCTACATAGTACTCCTTGCATTACCCCTGTAAGACTTTTATACACCTCAAAATACCATTTACAGAAAAATAGAGTGTGTTGTTGTTGCCTATAAAGGGGGAAATTCTGACATCTGTTATTCCCCAGTTAATCTTGACCATTCATGTAGGTTAAAAAAAGTTCTAAATTCAATACACATGTAATCTACTTACTTTTCAAAGAATTTATTACTGAACCTCTTGGGATGTTCTAATTCTAAAAATATGTAGTACCCCTAGTTTCCCACCATCTTCTGCAGTTTCTTTTTCTATCATTTTTTGGCTTTAATTTACTTTCTCCCCTAAATTGTCTAAAATAAGCTAACAAATGTTTACACATACTTGACAAGAAATACAGTCCTTTATTATGCTAAACTTCAGCTAAATTTCAACTTACAAGGGCCATTGACTCTGTTTTTGGAGATGGAAGTACACGTATTTAGAAAAGGGGAGATAAAGCAGGGAGAGCAAATAGGTTTCACCTTGGGTACCAAACCTGACTGCTTGGTAGTGGCCCCCTAGACTGTATTTAGAAAGCTGGGAGTCCCAGTTCAGACTCCACAGGAAAGACTGCTGTGATTCTGCTGTTGGACGGACAGTGGACTCTGGGCATGAATGCCAAATATTCAGTAAGTATTTATTGCATGTCTTTTATGTGTCAGGCACTGGTCTAGATGCTGATATCATTCACGCAAATTAAAATTAAAAGCTCTGCCTTATGGTGTTTACATTTCTAATAACAAGACGCAGGCAATACAATAAATAAAATATTTCATGTTTTAAGGATACATGACCTCATTTCCTCAAGAAATAAATAAGAAATATGAAAGAGAGAGAAAGCTCTAAGATTAAAAGAGACTTCAGAGACATATCTCTAAATGCATTATATGGACCTTAGATCCTGCTTTGAGCAGACTGTAAAATGATATTTATGAAACATTGGGGAAATTTGGACATTGGATAATAGATTAAAAGGAATTGTTAATTTTTGTAGGTGTGATAATGTATTATGAGTTTCAAACAAGCGTCCTTAACTTTTAGAGACCTAGTGTATTTATTAATTAAAATATCATGTGTGGGTTTTTGCTCAAATAATTTAGAGGAGAGAGGAGCATAGATGAAACAAGATTGGCCATATATTGAAAGTTGTTAAAGGTAGATGATGGATACCTGAGACTTCTCGTTTTCTCTCTACTTTTGTGTATGTTTGAAAATTTCTGTAACAAACAGTTTTATACACACACACACACACACACACACACAGGAGAAAATAAAGGAGTGAAGGGGGAAAGGGAACAGGTGGGATGTGACTCTGGGATAGAAGGAGGAGGCAGAACAGACTTCATTGAGAAAGACCTGAGGGAGGAGAGGGAGTAAGCCTTGCAGATAATCCTGGAGCAGGGCAGAGGCAGAGAGAACGGCATGTACCTTGGCCCTGAGGTAGAGGATCTTGACTAGAATGCAAGAAACTACAAGAAGACCAGTATGGCTGGGTCAGAGTGAGAAAGTAGCAGGAGATGGTGTCAGAAAGGTAAAGGGAGGGGCTAGGAGACCAGGTTGTGTGGGGTTTGATTAATTGCCCATCCTTGCTTTAAAGTAAGGACATTTAGGGGCGCCTGGGTGCCTCAGTGGGTTGAGCATCTGACTTCGGCTCAGGTCATAATTGTAGAGTTTGTGGGCTGGAGCCCTGTGTCGGGCTCTGTGCTGACAGCTCAGAGCCTGGAGCCTGCTTCGGATTCTGTGTGTCCTCCCTCTGCCCCTCCCCTGCTCATGATCTGTCTCTCTCGAGTCTTTCAAAAATAAATAAATGTTTAAAAACTTTAAAAATAATAATAAAGTAAGGACATTTATACACTTACCTAAAATATGTCTACTTTAGTCACCTTGGGAACTATCTATACAGTTACTTCAATGATACTATCATTACTCAAAACATTTTTGGAACTTTTTTTGTAATTGCCTTTTAAGCCGTTTAAGAGCTGCACATGAAAATAGCTCAGTACTATATATTTGCCCCTTGTTTTTAGGAAAAAAGGTATAGGGACATGATACTTCATTTATCAAGTATGACTCAGGATTTTGGACAGAAAGAAAATAAGAAATAACTTCAGGCTATTTCTAAAAATCAGATCCTCTCTAAGAAGGCAATTATGATTTCTTAAAAATGAGATCTACCCATAGACTGTAAAGGAGTTTTAATAATATTGTGGACAATTGGATAGCATCATTTGGAATAATGTTATACTCTGAAAGTGATATGGAAGAGACTGTTACACTTATTTAGATATTTACATTTTGTCTGATGCATTGAAACACATACACATATACACACAAGACTGTACACACATCTTAATAATTAAGTACTCAAAACAGTCATTGCAGATAAGTTTCTGTCCATGCATTCAAGACTGCAGAGATGGCATTTTATAATGTGATGAAGTTGTGTAACTTTTCTTGTTGCTATGGCATACACTAGGGGACTTGAAAGACTAGCACACATTTAGTATTGGAGACTAATCTGGCTCTCAAGTCTTATATTCATGCTTCATTTCTCAGGTTAATAGCTGCTTCCAGAACATGATGATTTCCCATAAAGAACTATATTTAAATCTTTATTATTATAGAAAAATTTATCTCATTCTTCAAATGTTTGAAAGACCCCCTCAAAAAAACCCCCCATAAATATGGATTTTAACAATCTTATACTCCTAGAACAGTATATATGTAGAGATTACTAGTTTTGAATGATTTTCCAAAAAGTGATTTAAAATCAATGATTTTCATTTTTTGTAGGAATAACTTTTCCAGCCTGAGAAACCTAAACTTATTTCAATGATTTTTTACTTTGTTCATAATATTGAATCAAGAAAATCATTTTTTTCTAGTTAATGATGCCTAATAGGAGGGTACAATATTTTCTTCTGTATTTTTAACCAGTAAAATGTAGTATTTAATGGGATTAAGTAGAATTTGAGGACTTTTAATATATAGTAAACTGCAGGGGTGCCTAACTAGCTCAGTCAATGGAGGATCCAACTCGATCTCGAGGCTGAGTTTGAGTCCCAGGTTGGGTATAGAGATTACTTTAAAAAAAAAATCTTTTAATAAAATAATTTGCATAAGGTGACCACTATGAATATAAGTATATAACAGTATAAGGAATACTTTAACAAAACTCCCTGTTTTAAACATTTTTCAGAAAATTCTGTAATTTACTCAGAGTTTTGGTCTGGTATATTTGTGTATGTGTGCATATAGATAGATAGCCAAGACCGTTCTTCATATACTGTATGTACTATCAGGATTGAGATGCTAGGCTGGATTATTTAATGTATTAGTTTATTTATTTATTTTGAGAGAGAGCAAGTATGAGTGGGGCAGGGGCAGAGAGAAAGAGAGGGAGAGAGAGTACCCCAAGCAGGCTCCACACTATCAGCATAGAGCCCAGCACCATGGGGCTTGATCTCATGAATGGTGAGATCATGCTCTGAGCTGAAATCAAAATTCATTCACTTAAATGGGCTACCCAGGGATCCCTATTTAATATGTTTTAAACACTAGCATATTAGCACAAGCACAGAGCCCATGTTTAATTCCTGAGTTTTCCGTTAATTCTGAAGGTATTTCCAAGCTATCTTTGATTTATCTGTAAACTACAATAAAAATGATAATAGTTTTTCATGAAGGACTTTGAAATTCTATGATGGGACCATGCTTATGTGTGGCTCATTTTAGAAATAGCTTTCAGTCTCTTGATTTGGTGGTAGGATTATGAATCTGTTTTTCATTTCCATTTTTATGAAATAAATAAGTGACTTATGATGGATGAGGAAGAGAAAGCGGGGAGAGGATGGGAAAGAAGGAAAGAAAAAAATTGTCTCTCACAAAATAGTAAATGTAACCATGGATAACTCTTATAACTTGTATCTACTTAATAGATCAAATGTGTAAAGTAAAGTAAAGTAGAGAATGGTAATAATAATACAACTTCCATTTCAAGAAAAAAACGTTGCTTTGTAAAAGGTACGTCTTAAATTTCATGGTGACTTAAACTTTGTGACCATGATAAAGCCTGTACTTATTTGGGGGAAATAATAATAAGGATGAATTGATAATAATACTAATAGTGGTGATGATGGTAATTAACAGTAAGGAAGGATTATCTGAAAATTCAGTCTATTAAGCTCTATAGGTTTTTGCAGCCACAGCTTCCAGGCTGTTTTCAACTTGTGCTTTCAAGATAAGTATATTCCACATCTCTGCCTCTCTCACTTCATCTCTTACTTTCTTTTCTTTTTTTTCTTATTTTTTTTTCTTACTTTCTTTTCTTCCTCACCTTGTCACTGGCTCTGTTTATCTTCCTTTGCTTGCTTTAGTGCCCATTGCTTTTTTACCATGTTTTCTACACATCTGCCATTTTTTATAATTATAAAGTGGGCCTGGAATGAATTCAGGGTCTTAAAGAAGTAACAAATAAAACACTCATTGCAAATATGACACTCAGCCTCTTTGTCGGTTTTACCTATTTAGCTTCCTTTAAACTTTTCTTTCTCCCTGTGTGTGTGTGTGTGTGTGTGTGTGTGTGTGTGAGAGAGAGAGAGACAGACAGACAGACAGACAGACAGACAGACACAGTGGAGAGATGGTATATCCCATCAGGGAGGCACTAAAAGATAACTGTGTGACACAGAGGATATAGTGCTTTTTGGACTGAATAATATAGGAAGCAGTAGTAAAGTCATTGATTTGAGAATCTCATGAGTTAATTCTGCATCCATCCAGAACCTATACTAAAACTAGCAAAATTTGATAGAATTAATAGCCTAGTGGAATTTCTAGCACTATTTTCAGCTCTTGATATATGTTGGCTTTTCCAAAAACATCAACCAGGGATTTCATCATCACTGTAATAATAGTTAATCATAAATGGCCTTGGAGAACTGTCTGGACATCTGTTAAGGTGCTTTTTGATTAACTGTTAAGAGGAAAAGATAGATCAATAATGTGGTAAAGAAGTTTATAACTTCTATGTCCTTTCATGGAATAAATTATAAGGTGATTGGTCCTGATTTTGCGATTTGTTAAGTACTCTTTGTAGTTTCAACGTACCAGTTGACATAATCTTTAGAAGGCACCACTGTAATTTTATTTTTTAACAATAAGTGAAAACAATTGGAGGTGCTTTGCTGGTTCCTCAAAACCTTAGTGTTGGATTCCTGGTTCTTGGCAGATAATATCCATGTTCCTCTGGGTTCTACCAAATTTACCTCATGTTCCTCTGAGTTCTACCAAATTTAATGAGCTACATGTACTGGAAGCACTAAAAGCTGATTTTCTTTAATTTTAGATTACAGTTACCATAATGGATTTTTCTTTGAATTGTTTCTCACCACTATTCTTTAAATTTACCAAAAGACCAAAACATCCAAATTACAAAACTAGTTAAGTTTATCATTCATGAGAAAACGTGTGGATGTGTGTTTCTTTTATAAAGTAGTTGTTGCTTCTGATTAGAAACCACAGTCACATAGACAAACTTCGTGTATCTGAAAGCTTTTTAGATTTACTTAACTGCTTTACTGTAATTTTCATCTAAAATGGGATGATTCAGCCTCTGAACTAAGTCCTGTCAGTTCACCAAAGAGCAATGAATTTTGAGTTAGTCTTTTACACTCATCATCCAAGAGCATATCTTTTATTTCAGTGGCACCAGACCTTTTTTTTTTATAATTCATCACTGATACTTAGGAAACAAAAAGAAAATCACATTCTGCTAAAACTTCTTGGTTATGTCTCTTTTAGAAATTGTATGCCAATTAATATGCTCTTAAAGACCAGTCTTTAAGGTCTTCAGGCAGAATTTGCCTCCTGAAGCTCTTTAAAATGGCTTCCAAGAAGCATTTGCTAGATTTCAGAACTGAGTAGGCTGTTAATGATTCAATATGCCCCCTCATTCTCCTCCTACTTCTTAAATTGAAAGCTCCTTCATAGCATCTAGGTGCCCTGAGTCATCATGGCTAACCTCTAAAGAAAAATTGTCACATGGAAAAACTTACCATAAAGTAAAATTGTCAGAAAACCATCTGAGTCATAGATCATTCATTGATCACAGTGATGGCAACCTAGAGATTGTGGACTTCATTTAAAGCTTTGTATTTACATGTAAGTTTTGTTACAGGACTTGTAAATTAAGAGGACTTGTTTATTATTCTCAGTTTTTAATTGGTTTGATTTTTGCTATTACATATAAAGGATTTTATATTGAATAAATGTATCAGAGAGGAACACCAGGAGGATTCAGGATAAAAACCAGTATACCAGAAGTTAAGAGACTTAGCGTTCTGGTCCATTTATTTAGTATGCACCGCATAGATTTCATTTAACCTCTCTGGACCTTAGTTTCCTCATCTTTGCAAGGTCAGCAACTCTGTGATTGCCCTCTTTGGAACCAACCCATGACAGGTATAGCTAATAGCTGACCCCATCCCAGCTTCATCCTCCCTTCTTGGTACTGCACTGTCAGCAGCTATATAGTTGGCATTCTTGATGAAGTTTGTCACCTCAACCTTATAAAGTCCCCTCCCATCTCCATGATTCCATGAGTTTAAATGACTTGCCAATAGACAATCTCTCTCTCCTTTCTGAGCCTTTACTGTTTTTTTACATTGAACATTCAGAATTGAAACTTATTCTGTGTAGTCAGAGATGGCATGTTTATGTTTTGTGTAATTCCATAGACTGAGTGTTTGCGTCCCACCCCTACCCCCCAAATTCATGTGTTGAAACCTAATCCCTAATATGATGGTATTTGGAGGTAGGACCTTTGGGGGAAGAGGTTACGTCATGAAGACAGAGCCCTCATGAATGACATTCGTGACCATAAGACTCCTGAGAGACCCCTCACTCTGTCAGTGTGAGGACACAGTGAAAAGATGATCATCTAGGAAGGAGGCCCTCACTTGACACTGAATCTGCCAGTGTTGATCTGGGATTTCCCCACTCTCCAGGACTGTGAGGAATAAATCTCTGTTGTTTATAAGCCATCCAGTCAGTCTGTGGTATCCTGTTCGAACAGCCCACTGGCTAAGACATATCATGATGTTAAACACAAATACTGGAGAAAATTCATGGGAACACTTAAAATTCCTAGTGGAGTGGAAACATTCAAAGTGGTTAGTGATGACTTGATTTAAACTCCTTTCAGTTCCTAAATGTTTCTATGGTAGAGCTTCAGGTTAGTGAGGTTCCAAGTGATGTGTGTGTTTGAAGGGCACATATGAAGCAGAATGAATACTAGACTGAGAGGCAAGCATTCTAACTCTGCAAACTTGTTTAACCTGGTTAGTGTCTTGTCTGTGTAATAGTATCAGACCCCTGCTTCTCAAACGTTAATGTATTATGCAGATTACCTGGGGGTCATATTGAGATGTGTATTCTGATTCTCTAAGTCTGGATGAGGCTTTGAAATTCTCTGTTTTTAACAGGCTCCCAAATGTGTTCTTGCTGTGTACTGTGGAACATGTTTTATAAACGTGTTAATGATGGTTTGAGGTTCTTCTGCCCAGGTCTTCACATCTTAACTCCACTTCATTTTCTCTGACTCTTTCACATGAAATGTCATTAAACTTGTTTTTGAAGCCTCATTTGTCTAGGCTCATTCCCTATTTTCTTAGTTTGATAGCTCCTTCAGGTTTGCTTTTTCTCCCTTCCCAGAACCAACTTCATAGGTGGTCATTCAAGTTAGAGGTACGGTAGTATATTAAAAAGTGGGTTTGATTTAAAGAAAACTGGATTTAAATCCTTCTATCACTGATTAGCAGTTTTGCTGCCTTGGGCAGTTGACTTAGTTTACTTAACCTCTCAAAGCTTTAAATGCCTTCTTACAGAGTTGTTGAAAGGAAGAGAAATAATACATAAAGCCCTCAGCACAGTGTCAAGCATGATGTAGGTGATCAAAAATTTGGAAGCTGTTTTTATTCTTAACTAGGATCTTGATTTGTAGAGGTGAAAAAAGAGAAGAGAAGATTTGTCCCCAACCCAGGACCTCCCTGCTGTGTGCCACATTTAAATTTTCAACTGCCTGCTAGACATATGAATTCAAATTCTTCAAACTTACTATTGTTAAAAAAGATCTTTTATTATTGTTTCTGTATCTATTCTGCCTCCTTCAGTCCTGATGGAACGTAATGTTTCATCTTTACATGCCCAAACCAGGAACTGATGAGTTTCCGCCTGGTTTCTCAAGTACTGCTTTTCCACATTCCCCTTTCCCTGGGTTCTTTATCCTCTTTCACCTGGGCTCTTTTTATCTGATCTTGTTGATTCTAGGCTCCTCATGTTTTTCACATCCTCCATAGTGCTTTCAAAGTTATTTTCCTAAAAAAAAAATTTTTCTCCACAACCAGTGTTTCTTAAATGCTTACCATGTAAAAGGCACTGTGCAGACATTGAGTATATGGTGAGAGAACAGAATGAATCAGCTCCTGATGAAAATCACAGACTAGGAAGGGCAATAGATATTAAAAACAAGAAAATATATAGGTAAATACAGAACAGGGTGCTAAGAGAGAATGATAGAAGGGGGTTATTTTGTATATTGGGTGGTCAGAATGCTTTCTAAGGAATTAACATTGAAGCTGCTATCTCAAGAATGTTAAGAGCCAGCTAGGCAAAGAGCAGGACAGTTTTGTTCCAGGCTGAGAGTACAGCATTTGCAAAGACCTTGAGTAGGTTTTAAAAGTGAAATGATAGGACATGGTAATAGACAGTATATGGAAGATGAGGGAGAAGGAGTTCTTAAGGACTTTCAGTTTCTGGTATGAGCAGTTATTGCGTTTATAGTGGTACCATGTTTCTGAAATAAATTAGGGATAGGATAAGTGAAAGTAGGGGCATGAGTCTAGGTTATCAAGTTTGGAGTTCAGAAAAAAACAAATATACTTACATCAGTCTATTCTGGTTCTCCATTTCCTAAAAATCTACTCCAAATTCTATCTGGCTTAGAAAGTCCTTAAATAGTTGACCCTAATCTACCTCTATCTTCTCCCTCACTTCCCTTTATTACTGTGCATAAGCCATAATGAATTTCTCATTGTTCTCAAAACAGTTTTGAACCTTTACATATGTTATTGCCTGGAATAAACCTCTCTGGCTGAGACCTTTTTGTCCTTCTAAGCCTATCTCAAATATTACTCTTCTATAGAATTTTCTCCAACTTTTCCATGTTTAGGTTAGGGTCTCTGGCCTTTTTACTTATTACTGCCATTTGGTTAACACTAGGTTAATACGCCTGTTATAGCATTGATCACATTGGATTAGAATTTTTCTTTTGACATACCTGGACACATTTCATTAACCATGAGCTATGTGGATCCAAGCTCTAGGCTTATTATTTTTGTGTTCCCGGGATCTAGTGCATAGGAACTGCTCAGAAAATGAATGAGTGGATATTGTTCTTACACAAAGCAGTCTAATCCTACCCCCTGAACTAGGTGAGTATTCTTTGTTTCCATGGGGCCCTAAGACTACCTTTACCATATTACATGGATGTTAACATTGTTTTACATCATTTCTTAAGGACAAGAACTGAATTTTGGTTTTCTTTGTTTACCTGGTGCTCATTATTGTGCCTAAAATACAATCAGAAAAATTCTAGTAGACTATAGTTTCATTGTGGAATATTTCATCAGTACAGCCTTCCTTGGGTGGACATTATGGGAGCTGGAGGTAGGAAGATGGGAGACTCAGTATAATGATCAACATATTTCAAATATTTGTTTACAGGTCTGATAAAAGATACACAAGTGCATTTAATAAAATCCTGTTAACTCTTTTAAATAGCTGTGGAGATCACTTACTATCTCCAGATTGCTCAATTTAGTGATACTTTCTTTGGTATTTAGTTACTTGATCCCTCATCAACACTTGAGATTGTTGACTATTTCCAACTTTTCGAAGCATTCTTCTTCACTTCCAGGACGTCATATACCATACACCAGCACCTTGATGCTGTTGCTTTTTAAAATTGCTTTGGAGCTGCTGCTGTTCTTTCAGATTCCTGAATTTTTGAACTCTTCAGTGCTTCCTCTTAGACTTTCTGCTCATACTCTGTATACATTTCCTAGGTAATTTCATCTGTATTTTGAAGATTTCCAGATTTATATTTCCAGCCCAAGCTTCAGACCTGTATATATAATTGCTTCTTACTCTCCGTGGATGTCTCAAAACTTCAGATTCCCTTGCTCAAAGTCAAACTTACAGGAGCCTCAAGAGTACCTGGCTACAAAAGTTTTTGGAGAGTTATTTACTACCCTTCATAGAAATTCATTTCCACTGTTGTCCCTCTCCCCACCAGTTCTCTTTCACAGAAGATAGTTTCTACATCAGAGTAATTATTTTAAAAAAATTGACAGTATAAATATTCAAGTAAATAGAAATTAACTGTCAAAAAACTATAACAATAAATCTTTATTGAGCTGTTACTAAGTGCTAGACACTTGGTTTAATTTTCAAAACAACCCTTTGAGTTAGGTAATAGTATATTGTTGAAAAGTAATAGTCTATAATGTTTACTTATAAGTATCAACAACCAAGATTTCTCAAGTTCCCATTTTAGACTTATGAGCTGTATGACTTCTGGTAACTTACTGATATGAGCCTCAGTTTCCTCATCTATAAAACAGGTGATATTATCTCTCAAGAACATTATTATAAGTTAAAGAATAAATATGTAGGGGCGCCTGGGTGGCTCAGTTGATTAAGTGTCCGACTTCGGCTCATGTCATGATCTCATGGTTTGTGAGTTCAAACCCCTCATTGGCTCTGAGCTGACAGCTAGCTCAGAGCCTGGAGTCTGCTCTCTCTCTGACTGACCCCTGCTCACGCTCTCTCGCTCTCTCTCAAAAAAAAAAAAAAAAAAGAAAGAAAGAATAAATATGTAAAGCTCTTTCAAAAATACCTGGCACCTATTACAATAAGCAGTGTGTACATCTTAATGTTATTACTTACTATCTTAGGTTTACAGGTGAGGAAGTTTAGCCTTAGTTGGTTCAAGACTTATAGCTATTAAATGACAATGCCAGGAGTCAGCATAGACAGTCTGACTCCAGAACCCATTAACCACTGTTTTACTTCATCTCAGCTAATAATAATCTTATCTTATCCTCTTGTACACAAGACTTCATATTAATGGTCTCATTGTGATCATGAGAGTATTGTAATTCATTCTAGCACTCACACCTGGTGTTTAAAATGTAAAAGATCTAAAATATGCAGGTACAAGCTCATTTTACTAATGATATGAGAAGTACAAGGATATACATTTTAATTCCATCTTATTCCAAATACATTGTTTATTTTTCTCGTGTTAGCAGTTAAGTCACAAATCCCTAGGAAGTAGAAGTACTAATTTTATATTACTCTTCAGTGTCTTTAGTTGTTGTGAATACTTACTCTGTTAAATCTTCTGCTAAATATTTTCAGAATGACTTGGGAGCTCAAAAGCATGTCATATTCACATAGTATACTTAAAATCAATAATTTTTATTATAATTATTACCTTTTTAAATAATTTAATAAATATGTAGTTATTTGCCTATTTTTAAAAGATATTTCATAATTATGACATTTATAATTTCATGATTATGTAGCTGTTTGCCTGTTTTTTAAAGACATTTAAATTGCCCAAGGAAAAGTTTTCTTTTTAATTTTATCAATGCTTTTTGAATAAGAACTTTGATTTTAGTATTTTGAGGTCTTTATATTAGATTCTACATGTAGCTTAATCTGCTTAATTTTAAAAGCTTTAGTCCCTGACTCTTATTTAGGCCTTTAATAAAAAAGTGCATCTGGTTATTATTTATAGTTGCTATAGATTATTTACTTCCTCACTTCCCCATTGCTTATTATTTTTTCCATTGTTGCTTTTTTTATTCTTATTTCTTTGTGGCAAAAAAAAGAAAAAATTCCTTTGTGTTAAGACAATATAAAGGCAGAAGACATAAAGTCTTTTGTAGCCTTTGAACTTAGCAAGGAGGGGGTTTTGAGGAGAGTAGACTGAACAACCAAAATCATTTATGAGGAAGTCTGTTTTACCTTGTTTTTGGAACTGAATTCTGTGATCTAGAATATTTACTTTTGAGGGACATAAACACACTTAAAATAGTTGTTATATCAGTTAAGACTCTATTGAGACAGAAAACTCCACTCAAACTGGCTTAAGAGGGGAAAAGGTTTATTGGTTTGTGTAAACTGGACCAGGATAGGTGTGGTTTCAAGAATGGCTCCACCCAAGGCTTTAATAATGTCAGCACTCAATTTCTATGCTTTTCTTGGCGCTGCTTCTTCCCTGTTGGCTTTATTCTCGACCCCTACCTGAGCAAAAGATAACTTTAATCACTTGAGCCCCTAAATCCTTACGGTGTCATCTGTATCTGGAAAAAGTGACTATCTTTTGCCTAGAAGCCCCACAGCATGTCTCACTGCATTTTACTGGCTCGGACTGGCCCGCTCTCTTTGTGGCCATGGGAATGTAAAACTTGGCCTGTCTGGGAATGAGCCATATGCCCAGCCATCATGTTTGAGGGCACAGTCAACTCCACCAGATATACATAAACTGTAATTTCCAAAAAGGAAATGAAGATACCATTATATTATAGTAAATAGATGTCCTTAACTCTTGTTTGTATCTTGTTGGGTTTTCATTTGTTTTGGTTTTTTTTTACGTTTATTTATTTTTGAGAGAGAGAGAGACAGAGCATGAACAGGGGAGGGGCAGAGAGAGAAAGACATAGAATCTGAAGCAGGCTCCAGGCTCTGAGCTACTGGTCAGCACAGAGCCCAATGCAGGGCTCGAACCCACAAACCGTGAGACCATGACATGACCTGAAGTTGGAGGCTTGACCGACTGAGCTACCCAGACATCCCTGTGTCTTTTCTGTTTTAAGAGCTAACTGGACTCATCTAAGGAAGACCAATTTGATTTTTTTAAATTTTGTATTTAGTGCTAATTCAGAGTTTATATGATTTCACTTCCAAATTACTCTTTTAAAGCAATATATAAATGGGAATTGCTAGTACTTTTCACCTTGGAAGAGCTTTGAAAATATTAAAATTTTTAAATGTGGTCCTACTTTAACAAATACTGTGTTATTAGTTTTCCTATTAGCTATAATAATCAAATTGGCTGATAACTAGTTCTTGTGATATACAACAATGTCTTTATGGGTTCTGTGTTTTTCTAGGTGAATACTTCTTTAATGCCTTTGGCAGACTGGACTTTGAGACAAGAAGTTCATAAAGAACCTCCCCTAGATACTCAGTGCCTTGGGGGGAGGAGGAGCAGGGTTGATGAGGGACATTGACAAAGGTTTTATGTATTCATTACTGGAACTGATATTAGTCTGAAAATGGAAATTTAGTTATTACTGAAAAGAAAAATTAAATACTTTTACTGTTTTTAACACCAAAAATATGAAATGAAGTAGAAAATTATATTTAGGTTTCAGTCTCTAATATAAACACATAGATAGCTCCTTAGCTTCTTCCTATTTTTTCCTCCTTCCATTTCTTTATGTTACATTAATATATGTGAATGAGTACAAACATCCTCATAAGGCTTTACTATTCTATAGTATTTAGGAAATTTTAGGTGTTTTTCCTTTTAAATTTCTTGACACTATAGAAATATTTATTCTTTACTTACCAAATTAAAATGAAGAGTTCAGGGGTGCCTGGGTGGCTCAGTCCGTTGAGCATCCGACTTCGGCTCAGGTCATGATCTCACCATTCGTGGGCTCGAACCCCACATCGTGCTCTGTGCTGACCACTAGCGCAGAGCATGGAGCCTGCTTCTGATTCTGTGTCTCTTTTTCTCTCTGCCTCTCTACTCTTCATGCTCTGTCTCTCTCTGTCTCTCAAAAAATAAAGGTAAAAAAAAATTTTAAATAAAGAGTTCATGATATCTAACTTAAACATATATTTAAATTTTCTTCTCCTTTATTATTAAGTTCTACAAAATGAGCAAAACAGTTTTTCCCTTAGAGAAATTTTCAGCTTTAATAGGAGATAGCACAGGATTATACCTACTGTAACATAAAGCTAGATATAAGGATAGTGTTTAGAGGACAAGGAAAGACCTCCTGATTGGAAAAGGCATACCAAATGGATCTTGCAACATCATAATTTTTTACAAGTAAATAATGATAACATTAAAACAACTATTGTTTACTGAGCATTTATTGTTTCATAATTTTTTGTCAAAAAAAAGTTATGTACCATTTTAAATCTTGGGAAAGGCTAGAAGAATTTGAATTATGGTGGATCCTAAAGATAACATGGTTTAAAACTTAAAAATCAAAAGTAATGGAGCTTATTGGGACACATCAAATGGGAAGTTTTCTTTTTTCAGCTACCACAACAACACTTTGTAGTATAAATAAAAGTTGAAAATAATTTCTAACAAAAATTACATTTTTTCTCGAGATAATCAATGATTTGAATAAAAACTTAATAGTGTATACATTACCTTAGAAGGTGCTAGAGTAATCTTCTAACGTAAAAGAAATTTCTGTGATTGTGTATGAATCATCAATATTAGCATTTGTAGTCTGTATTCTACATCTGCTAGAATCAACAATGTACTTATTTGCTTTGTTTTTATTTATATATTAATGTGTTTTACAAATAAAAGTTTGATCATTTAAAATGGATTTTTCAAAATACAGTGTGACTTTAAATGAGTGGTCTTGGAAATTTATAAATACTCTATATTTACTGAAGAACATTTTTATAATCACAAAAAAGAAAATAATGTTTCATAAGTTATTAAGAAGTTATGTCCTTTTTTGAAGTACTAAGAAGAGATAGATTAGACAACTTATTCAAATGTGATTTTAATTGCAGTTTACTGAGTTACATGTCAAAGAGCCAAATTAGTTTAAACAAATAAGATTTGAATTTATGGTATTCTGAGCCTAGTACTTTTTCATTGAATGTCAAGGGTATGCTAAAGTTGCTACATTTATGTTTCTCTGTAAAAGATTGTTCTGACAGTAAGTTTTAAGTCATTTTCACAATTTATTGCTGTCTAAAAATTTCCCTTGAGTTCACATTTTGTTCTGAATGTCTTGGTTTCTTTCCTCCACCTACACACTGTGTAGAAGGCAAGTGAAGCAGGAGTTGCAAAGTAACACAGTGAATTTAAGAACCCTGGCTTTTTTTCAAAACAAAATAAACCTTTATCATTAGATTGCTTTTTATTGATATTACAAAGGAGGTGGGGGCAGCTTTTGGCACGTGTTCGTTAAATGTGTGAATGACCTAATTGATTTAGCAGGAATGAATAGGAAGCTTTGCCATTTGTTTTTATAGATATTTGGCTTAGTGAACACAGCGATAAATCAAATACTTTATGGTCAAGGGTTAAAAAAAAAAAAAAAACAGTCCACCAAACTTACTGATCCAGATATCAGCAATTTTATGTCCAAGTCAGGGCCTTCAAAGAGAAAAAACAGTTTGTTAATTACAATCTTGTTTATTTCTTTTTTTTATGTTTTTATTTTATTTTGAGAGACACAGAGAGTGAGCAGGGAAGGGGCAGAGAGAGAGAGGGAGACACAGAATCTGAAGCAGGCTCCAGGCTCTGAGCTGTCAGCACAGAGCCCGACACGGGGCTTGAACCCACAGACTGTAAGATCATGACCTGAGCTGAAGTCGGACGCTTAATCAACTGAGCCACCCAGGCGCCCCAAGTCTTGTTTATTTCCATTATAAAAAATAATTATGTTTAACTTAACATGAAGTCCAATTCTTTGACAAATGTTAATATGTGAAAATACTAATAGAGGAGATCCTTACTGAGAATTATAAGCTGTATGCAATTCAAGGATATGTGTGGAAATTTAAACATATTATCATATACTGTACAATAAGTCTCCGATAAAAGCAGGAGTCATTATTAGGACCAATAATTAGAGATGACAGTAGAACTAACTTAATAATTTTTTAAAGTTTTATTATGGTTTGTCACATTAGTTTAATTCAGTCTCTAACGGTTTTAAAAATGTAAAATTTTAGGAAATTTTTGAGGTCTTAAAAAAATGTTTTCCCTTCAGTGAGAGGAAAGAAGAAAAAATTTGATGGCAATTAAAATGTATATAGTACTTTTAAAAAGTACATTTGCAAATCTGATCTTTTAAAAGCACTGAAGTGTATCATATATAATTTTATTTGCTTATATGATGAAGAGAAAGGTATCGGAAAAGGGAAAACACTTGTATCTCCTAATAGCTCCTTTAAGAGAGGAATATATCTCATTTAATCTTTGTATCTGCAACTCCTAGCACTGACCTGATCCTTGTAGGCATCCTGTAAATGTCTACTGACCTAACCTCAATTTTAAGAATTTTATAATAGGGCACTATTATCTTTCTGGGATTTAAAAACTATACTCCTCCCCTCCCCACACACCCTCTTTTGTATCTCAATTTTGGTACAAACGCGTTCTCAGTTTTGAGTGTGAAGAAAACTGGTTGACATTTTCATCTTCCCATCCTTAGCCTGGGCTGGAATTACTCAAAAGGGAACTCAGCTTAACAACATACCATCTTTCCAGGTATGTAGAGCATAGAATATAGCTTCTGAATGAGATGCATGGGAAGAGTCTATTTTTATCTGAGAGGATTGATGGAAGATTTTCTAGTGGCCAGTCGTTAGAGGGAAGCTAAATTATAACTTTCAAATGTTAACTGAGGCAAAAGCCTAGATTTTATTTTCCAGGTTAGTTCCAGTTTCAGGTATAGCAATTCTTTGACAACAAAGACTAGAATAGAACTAGGATTAGCAAAATTGCAGTTGTTGGAGGGATTCATTGGAAATACAGTTTGAGAAAAAATTAAAACAGCATTAAATGAATATTTGGCACACATCATTCCAGAAGACATCCACTTCCAATTCAAGCCATGTTCACCAGTGTTAAAAACCTGACTCACTTAAATTGGGTAGGGAACTTGCTGTGATGTCACGGCCTACCAAAGCGTAGTCTCACAAAAGGTGTATAATGAAACATGCCTTTGAAAAGGTTTCAAATCAACTCTTAATGGCATGGAATTTGATGGGGTTTATGCTTTCATTCTCCCTTGAGTTGTTGTTTTTTTAGTAAGCATCAGTAAAAAGGGGTATGACTGTCTGGGCCTTTGCAATTAATATGTTTTAAGGGAATTTTGGGGGGGGGGCCTTGGTAGTCCATTGTTGAAAAAATAAGGTAGAGATTTTCTCTATTGTGAAGTAATAAAGGGGAATCAGTAATAGCTGGCATACTTTTTGTTTGCACTAAACTGAATTTTTTTTAAGCCAAGTTTTATATTTTGTTGTAGAAATATTAAAAGTCATATTGGTGAGTGATTTCTTTGGTTTTCTTCCAGCCTGCCTCAACCAGCTTCTCATTCCTATAGGTAAACTCAGACTTAGTCAAAGTTGTCCTAGTTCTCAGTATCCAAAAGTATAAAGACCATGTCCAACATCAAACAGGTTTTTTTTTTTTTTTATCACTTTTGACCTGGCTGGTTTCAAATAGTTTGATAAATATCTTCCAGCTGCATATATGGTTTCTTATTCCTTTTACAAGCTTGCATTGCAGAAACATGTATGTAACTCATCTCACTCTGGGAGCCACAGTACTGACCTCTTCTTGATCTACTTTAAGAAAAAATGAAGATATAAACCCATCCCTCTCTGGTGACCCAAACAGTCTCTTGCCTTCCTTAGGAAAAGAGCCTTCCCTCTGGAAGAAGTTGAACAATAATGGACACAAATGCTGAGGGAGCCCACACAGCAGCCTCCTGTATTCATCAATGTATATTTTACAATTTACTAAGTGCTAAACAATTGCCAAGACACGTGAGGAGAATTAGTAACTAGAAAAAAAAAGTCCAGGCTGCCTGTGCCTTTGTGGCTTTCCATACATTGCTTTGTCCATTTTGTCTTCATGCATATGGCATCTATTTCCCTCTCCATCTTCAGATTCACTTCTCTTGTATCGGTTTAATCTGTTCTGAAAGACAACTATTTCTTTGAGATGACTTTCCAAGAATCCCCAAAGTGATTTTATGTGTGCTACTACAGCCAAATTTCGGATCACTCTATCTGAAAATTCCACCCAAATTTGATATAATTTGACATAATACAGTATTTTATTGTAGACATTTTTGGCAGACAACTTCTGGCCCTGGTTTTATTGATTGATTGACCTTTGCTGTGTAGAATGGTGGAAAGGACAGGGGCTTAAATTCAGATCACAACTTTTGCCACTCTGTGTCAAAATGACTTGAGTAAATTATTTATCCCTATTTCCTCATCTATTAGAAGACAGTTGTAAGGATTGAGTTTAACAACAAAGTTCTTAATACCTGCTATCCAGTAATTGACACATTTGTTTTCTTCCCCTCTCTGAAGCCTTGTTTAAAGACTTTTGATTAACTCTAGATCTTTAAGGTTCACTGTATCAGGCACTTCTTTGCCTTTCAGCTCCATCTCATTTAGTTATTAGACATTTATTCGGTGCTTGCTGATAGCGACTGAGCTTACAGAGACATGCTCCTTGATTCCACGGACTTCCTCTTCATTCGTCTCCTAACCATTTACTTTCCTCCAGGGTACCTTTTTACTTATCCTTTCTTGAGCACTCAATCTAGTTTTTACTCCTTGCCTTTTTTGTCTTGATGCATGTGTTTGTTCCACCTGAACTGCCATTTTCTGCTTATCAAAAAACCCCCTTCTGCCTTCACAGATTTCTCTGGATCCTCTTCCACCAAGGCGGTAATACTTTTCTTTGAGGTCTTTCCATTTCTGTGGTCTTTTGCTTTAATATAGTGTCTGTCCTATACTGATTTAGGTTGGGCTGACTAAATAAACAAGTAGTGGTGTAGGGAGTTAACACCTTTTGCATTCATGTGAATACTCCCAAAGCTTCTGGCATCTTCGTGAATGTTCACTGATAATTTGTTGGATTAGTAATTGCATTACTACTTACTCTAGATACACAAAATTAAAAATAAGGAGATCACAGCCTTCAGTTTGAAAACTATTCAGACATCTAAGTTAATTAAACTACAAGGGAAACCTACAATTGCTATTTTTTGTAGAAAAAAATCATGAAGATTTAATGGAAAATACCAACCTAGAATATTGGAAGAAGGGTGGCTCTTTATAATCTTGTTGGGTAGAGATATCATCTGGTAACCTAGAAATAATAGCTTTTAAACTGTTTTTAGCTATTTAACCAAATAGGATCATAAGCTATTATTTGTAGCTAATATCTCCTTTTATAATAAAGTAGTAAATGTAAGTAGTGTATTCCTGAGTTGTGTGAGTCATACTAGTAAATTATGGAACATGAGGAGTGGGGAATGGGAACCCTGGAAGTCTAGCCTGTTAGAAGTAAAGATAGCCTGGGATTTGTGGCATTGGGAGTGGGATGGTCTTTTGGGATTGAGCACTTTAACTTGTGTGATCTGAGTTACCTCCAGGTATAGTGTCAGTTGAAATGAATTGTTGGATACCCACTTGGTGCCAGAGAATTGATGAATTGAATGGTGTTAAGAGGAAATGCTGTGCTCAGTTGCATTGACTGAAGGTGATGTAAAATATCAGCAAAACATAAAGCAAAAAAATTTCTGTCTACAATTAAAACTAGATTAAAATAATATGAGGTTAGAAATTCCAAGCAAAGTTGTGAATTTTGTCATTTCTGTTACGGAAAGCATTTAGTTTGGAAAAGTCTTAAGCTCTGTTTGTGAAAACTGGTGGAATGTTCAAATTATTACTTCCCTCAGTTTCTCTGGTTTATCAAGTAGTAGGAGTTAAAATATTTAGAATTTTTTTTAACTTATGCAAGGTCTAAAGATGCATAAGTTCTTCTGATCTTTTATTCTTTAAAAGATCAGTATTTGAATTCTGGATGAGTGCCATCGTTCAGTGACCTCAAGTCTATGGCAGAGTTTTTTTTTTTTTTAATGTGGTAATATTTTGTTATTTATTATGACCGCTTTATTGAGATATACTATACAGTTTACCCACATCATCATGATTAGCCATCACTCTCCAAACCCCACAGTTCCCCGCCCTCACCCTCATTAACCACCAATTTTACTTTCTGTCTGTGGATTTGCCTGTTCTGGTCATTTCATGTAAATGGAATCATACAGCATGTAGTCCTTTGTGAGTGGCTTCTTTCATTTAACATGTTTTCAAAGTTCATTCATGTTGTAGCATTTATCAGTACTGCAAAAGTTCATTTAAAAAAAAAGTTAAAATCAATGAATCATTTGAGTAGAAATTAGTAAGAGATACTGTGCATACACCAAAGACAGTTTGTAAACTGGGAACACTCAAACCAAAACATGGAATGAGGCTCAGATATTTGCAATATTGGAGTTTTCTTAAACAGAATTGGTGACTGGTCACCCCTTATCAATTTGGGGGAATTATTTTATGATTTTTAGAAGTGACCCAGGTCGAGTTAACTTTACCTGTCTTGCATAATATGCTAAATTAAACTTTGCTTGTATGACTGCTCAGGGAGTTTTCAAGACTGGTCACCATTTGTGTTTTATTTTAACAGCTCTTTATTTGTTTTTATTGCCAGATATTCTATTGTATGGATATACCACATTTTGTTTATTCATTTATCAGTTGATAGACATTTGGGTTCCACTTTTTGACCATATGTTTAATGCTCTTGTGAACATTCGTGCACAAGTCTGTCTGTGGACATATGTTTTCATTTATCTTGGATATACACATAGGAGTAGAATTCCTGGGTCATATGATAACTTTATATCTAATCTCTCAAGGAACTGCCAGACTGGTTTCCAAAGTGACTGCACCATTTTACTTTCCTACTAGCAGTGATGAAGAGTTCCAGCTTTTCTACATCCTTGCCAATACTCTTTGTCTTTTACTGTGTCATACTAGTGGCTGTGAAGTGGTATCTCATTGTGATTTTGATTTACATTTCCCTAATGGTTAGTGAGTTGAGCATTTTTTCATGTACTTACTGCTCATTTGTTCATCGTTTTTAGAGAAGTGTCTATTCAGATCCTTCACCAGTCTTTAATTGGGTTTATATTTTTATCATTTAATTGCAAGAGTTCTTTATATATCTGTATCTAGATATAGATATATCTCTGTGAGATAAGTGATTTGCAAGTATTTTTTTCCAATTCTGTAGGTTATCTATGGCAGTACTTTTGACATCTAGGTTTCTCTGGTTTGTGTAAGGAGACTTCCAGGTTAGCAAAAGCCTACAAAGTGGGAGAGTGAGCAGACAATTCAGGGAGGCATATCCTGTCTGTGAGCAAAAAGAAGGTATGCCTATCATCAAATTTTTATTTATGTAAATTTCAGCTTTCTCTTTATGATATAAATTATAACAGCCAACCCAGCAAATAATAGAGCTATGTGATAATACTTGCAAAGTACAAGGTATGAGTTCCTTGTTGGCTGACTGCTTTGTTCTTTAGTGTTTGTACTACATAGAGGTCAAATGATCTATTAGCTAGCTCCACTACTTAGCCCTCCAGCCTCATCAAATATCCTACCCTCTATAACCTATAGATTTTTCTCATCTATAAAATGAGGAAATTGAATAGAAAAAATGTGCTAGTTGGATAGAATATCCTTTAAGGTTCTTTCCGGCTTTAGAATGTGATTATATGGTGCAGTAATACCTGTGACTTTCTTCTTTCTTCTTCCTTCCCTCCATTGTCGAAAAATCTTAGGCTTGGTATACCTTTTCCTTGAAAGGAATGGAGTTAGATGGATTTGGCAAGTAAAAAATCAGGCACAGGTAGATACTCAGTAAAGACATGATAGAATAGCCAGTGCCATCTGTGTGGGTTTGCTTATGGATTAGAAGAACATGGCATGTGCATCATCAGTGAGGCAGAGCTAAAGGATGAAATAATTTAATACCTGTTGTGGGTGTGGCTAGAGGTAAAGGGACTGTGAGGAATGAGTCCTTGATTGTATCCGTGGAAGTTTTCAGAGATCATTAGAGAAGAAGGAAGCTTTCAGAGATGAGTTGTTTCTAAAGGTTAAATCAAAACCTAGGCTATAACTAGTAAGAAAAATAGGACCATAAGAAAAGAAACATCTGAAAAGACCTAGAAGTTGTGAGGTAAGTGTACTTTCTTTTTAGTCTTTTTCTGGAATGCTTATTATTTATTTTTTTAACGTTTATTATTGAGAGAGAGAGAGTTTGTGTGTGTGCGTGTCTGTGTGTAAGCAGAGGAGGGACAGAGAGAGAGGGAGATACAGAATCTGAAGCAGGCTCCAGGCTCTGAGCTGTCAGCACAGAGCCTGACCCGGGGCTCGAACCTACAAACTGTGAGATCCTAACCTGAGCGAAAGTTGGACACCCAACTGACTGAGCCACCTAGGCACCCCTCTGGAATGATTTTTAAAAGCTTTCAAGGTACTAAAAGTTTATCATTGGTCCCCAAGTTCAACTGAGATATTTGCCAGAACTTCAGACATTGTAGATAGAGACAAGGAAATTTAAGACACCTGTAAGGCAAGCTAGATATGGAAGAAGAGTAGGAGAAAGGTCACTGAGATTCAGGCCCATTTGCCAATGTTTGGGAACTTCGAGACCCACCAGCCAAGAAAAGTACTTACCGTTTTCTTGTATTTGATTGTTCTACATGATATTACTATTCAGACATTATTGTAAATAAAGCACATGTGAAAAGCAAACAGTAGAATTCAGACTGGCAAAGAGAAGCTTGGAGATTTAAGTTTAGCCCTTCTCTCCCTTATGAATATGGGTCTTTGTTTCATTATAAAAGTAACTCCCCATACTCACATAGAAAATATGGAGGTTTTGCCTTTAATGTCTTCTTAGAGTTAAGAAGACTATATTCCCTCAGGAGATATTTGGTATAAACAAAGAGCTTGGTATAAACAAAGAGCTTGAAATACATAAGGAACTTTTATAGCCTTAATGCTTTAATTTTAATCACTAAGGTAGTTCATGATGATAGCATATGAGCTATTAATATCCCAGTTACCTTAGTTGTTGAGCAAGAAACACACTCCCAAAATTAAGATAGTTGATGTGTTGGTCTAAAGACTGGCAGGTCCTCAGGTTTTGTTGTAGAATCAAGTTTAAGGCATAGTCAGTCACCACCACATTCTATTTAGTATGAGTAGTGGACCTGTCATGTCCGGCTTCTTGAGCAGTTTCATCAGCCTGGAGTCACATGACAAGGCTGGTCACCAAATGGCAAAATCTTAGAATATTCCCAGATCATTTTTACAGATACGTTTCCTAGACTGGAGATGCATCTACACTGGTTAAACAAAAGCAGATACCGGAGCAGATTTACAGTAACCTTAAAGGCCTGCCACCAGCCGAATGGGCAAAAGAAACATAACGCAGACTCACTGAAGAACAGCTTCTGGCAAGTGACACAGATAGGGAATGCTGGGAAGCAGCAGATGTAAACTTGCAGCTATAAGATAGGGGGAGGTTTAATTTGTGCCAAGGCATTAGGTGACAAGGTATTACTAGACTTAGGCCAATCAAAAGCATTTATTTTTGTGTAAGAGAATATCAGCCACTAGACTCGAGTTGGACAACAGTTTAATGGGTGGAGAGTATAGATGGTTTGCACAGGCAGGTTATTGAACAGGTATAAACCAGCATTTATTTTTATGACTTAAGTAGCATGTTTTTTAAAAATCTTTAAGCACAAAGCAGATTCACCTTCGACTGTGTTAAGGAATAGGTGAGTTCCATGTACACCCCTTCACCATAAGAAAACACATTTCTTAAAAGGAATGGGGGGATTTGGAGTAGCAAGAAGTTAAAGCTTCAGGTGAAATTTACAAGGAGGAGGATGTAAGAGCAGCTGAAGTCTGTACTGAAGGGTGTGCCCAGTAGCTATTTGATGAAGCTTAAACAGAACCAACTCACCTCTGGGTATTGCTGTTGATTCTCCATGTTCGTGAGCACCAAATGAATCTAATTTATTTTAAAATACAAAATTAGAGATTAAAAAAACATGATCAGTTGAAAATGTGATCAAATGTTCACCTGTTCTTATGTGTGGGATAATGTAGTGTTTTGTAACAAGACCAAAAATGTCTGATTCATTAGATAGTGCTAAACAGACACTGTTTCTTTACATATGAATTGTGTTGATTCATCTGTGTTTTTTTAATGGAATGTTTCTTAACAGAATATTATACCAAATCTGTTTAAAAAAAATAGGATATTACACCATGATGAAAGGGTATTTCAGTATCTTAGTTATACTTCTGACATTTTTAGAACATTTATATAGTTATTTCAGTCATCCTTTTAAGAAATAGAATGAAATAGATGGAATGTGGGGAGACTGCCTTTTCAGGTACCTTATTCCATAACTTGAAATTAAGCCTGTGTTAAAAACTGTTCTGTGCTTCTCTCTTACTTCCGTTTCTTCCCATTTGGGCCACAGACTTCCTTAGGGAGGAGGTGAGGGAGAAGTGAGTTCTCACTTCAGCCAATAGAATTTAGAATTATATAGTGTTTACCTATTTTGCGTAAGACAAGCCCACCCACACACATTCTGAAGTGCTTAAGTGAAAGAACCCTGAGCAGGCAGCTGTTCAGTGTGATTGCAAGTGTAATTGGGAGATGCTTTCATACTATTTGGATTTTATCTTCTGTGAAGGTTGTTTATCTAGCTTGTGGTGATAGCCATGGAATAAAGAGGTAGGTATTCTGTAGCTTAATGTTAACTGTCCTATTGTCAGTGCTTCAGGCTTTAGGTAAGGTTGTTATAGGAATGATGTGAATCATAATCAGATTGCTTACGTTTAATTTTTTCACATTCAGCTTTAGAAGTATGTTGTGTATGAATTATATTTCCTTCTGTCTTAGGGAAAGGGTTGAATAAATCTCAAGCTCCAAGGCTTTTTGTGTTGTTAGGGAGGCTTTACACTATCAATCTCACATCCCATCAGTCCTAAAGAAAACTAACCGCAGGTGTTTATTGCCCATTGACTACAGAAACCTGAGAACTCTTCATTTGTAATATTTTTCCAGTCCAGTCCAAGCTAGAGTATGTAGTTTTCTTTTACATGCTTTAGAACTTAATGTTGTCCATTGTTTTCTTTTGAATTATAAAATTTGAGAATTACGTTGCTCTCTGTTGGAAGCCAGAGTGAGGGTGTTGTTACTGTACTTTGGTTAGCTATTGACAGCTTATTCAGAATCATGCCTTTTGATCATAAATCTCCTCTTGAAATCCTCTCAAAGAGATCTAGGCCTTTGAGAGAACCACAATTTACTATTTAGACATTTTCACAAGATAGGGAAAAATTATGAAGATTTTGTTTAAAATTGACAGTCTTGCTTTATAAGGAGTTTAAGTAATGTTTCTACTCTGATTGTTGTTCTTTCACTGATATGATAGGAAGAGATTTAATAATTTTAGACCTGATGATTGATGAGAGAGGACGCTTTCTGCTATAAAATGAACAATCATTAAGTTCCCCAGTATTCTTTTCTGAAGCATTGTGTTTTCATTTAAAAAATGGTTATAATTGAGATTTTGTTTCTTTTTGTAGGAAATTTATTAAAAACAGAATCTGTTTACTAGAATACTGGTATGCTGCCCAGTCATGTGTGTTCATTTTTTATCAAGTTTTCTAATCATTTTGTGAGAGGGAATTACTTTCTTGTACATGTATAAAATGGAAATCAGTAACGAGAAAAGTTGCAAATTAGGAAAAATTAATCATAATAGTTTTGCATAATTGGGGTATTTGTAATGTGATAATATAACATTAATCCAAGTGGAGAGAGGAAATTTGTAGAAATACCTTAGCTATATGGATGTATCATTTTCCTAATGAAAAGAGTTAAATAGGAATACCACAGAGTGATTTAAAATGTTCACTCTGCTAAAAAATAGATGTTCTTAGCCTCCCACACACAATGTCTCTAAATTACTGCTATAAAAATTTATGGGGAAAACATTATGATTTGGTCAAAGAAAGATCAGCTGCTACTTCTGAGAACTTTTTATCAACCAGAGAGAAACTTTTTTTTTAGTGAGATTAATAATAGTTGTCATCTTTTAATAATGATCTCTTTCTATAGGTAATTGACCTTACTGTTAAAAGAGTATTGGAGATTCATTTGTAATTTGAATTTTCAACTACACTTTTCTTTTTCTATTCCTTTTTAATAGAACTTATAATGGTATTACGAAACTATTATAAGTTAAAGTTCACTTTCGTGTAAGAGCAGCAACTATGTATACAAAGTCTGACTTGACTTAGATGTACCACTTTTCCCCTATTAAAAAATCAAACATTTATACAACATTCAACTTTGAAACTAACTGTGGTGATTTTTGAGGACTTTGTATTTCAGGGCTTGTTACAGATTACAAGTGGTAGAAAACTAGAACTTACATGTTATTAAGTTTACCTACAAAAAATAGATTATAAACATTTGTTTAGATACTGAGAAATAAAGATGAATCTCTGAGAAAAGAAATCTAAAGTGATGGAGCAGTATCACCATAAATGAACTACGTATTATTAAGACCTACTTTGTATGCCTAACTAAATACATACTAGGTATTTAGCAAATACTTAAAAAAATTTTTTTTACTCTCACAGTTTGAATAATTTTTTTAGAGACCCAAAAGTCTATGACTTAAGTATACAGTGAGTGAATTGAACAGATGGCCCAACATCCAAATCTCAGAGCAGCTTTGTTGTTCTCCCTCAGTCCCAGTGACAAATTCTATGAAGTATGAAAAATATTGTTTACCATTTTATAGGTAGAGAAAATCATGTGCTATAGAATAGGATATTTGAGAATTCATGAAGGACCTGTATGACTGTGCAGGGCCAGAGTTCTTAGGGTTGACCCTAGGCAGTCACAATTGTCTCTAGTTTGAAGGAAACACTATCATAATGAAGGAATCAGTGAATAGTTCAGAAAATCCTTAACCTTGTAGATTTTCAAGATTTTGTTTAATGAAATGTATCGGAATTACAGGTTGATGCTGCTTCTTCCTAACTCTTGCTCCCTTCTATTTAAGACCAGGATTCATGTGCATAGGTTGACAGAACTCAAATTCAAATACTGTTAAAGATTTCAGTTATATGTAAATGTACATACATTAACTGAATTTACATGTGTAACTGATTGAATCCCCAGAACAGACTTGTGAGAAAGGAACTATTATAAACCCTCGCTTTATAGATAAAATTAAATGGAAATGCATGAATTCAGGAGCTATATTATTGCATACACAAAGTGTTTTCTTTAAAGCTTTTTTTAAAAGTGTTTATTTTTGAGAGCGAGAGAGCACTTGTGCACACCACTGGGAGAAGGGCAAAGAGAGAAGGAGACAGGATCTGAAGTGGTCTCTGTGCTGTCAGAACAAAGCCCAACATTGGGCTTGAATTCTCAAACCTTGGGATTGTGACCTGAGCTGAAGTCGGATGCTCAACCGACTGAGTCACCCAGGTGCTCCCAAAGTGTTTTCTAATAAAGCCATAGCATTAATGGTAAAGTTGCTCTTATGTGCATAATATTTCTTTTTTCTTTTTTCTTTTTTTTTTCTTTTTTTTTTTTAAGGAAAATCCATGAAACATCGTTCTGCAAAAATCTGGTCAGTGTGGGATGGGGGATGGATCACTTTCATTCTGGTATCACTCAGTCTGTCAAGTGACCACACTTGTGTAGTAACAACTTTCTTGAGCAAGGGGGCTGTGGATTGGCAATTTGAAATCAGAGAAAGAATGTGAGACATGGAAGGCGCTATGACTTGACAGGACCAGCACAGCTTGGATGTATTGCCCCTTTAGATTGGGAGAAAGCTTTCTGAAAGGAGGAGGCAAAGTCTGAATCTTGAATTCATTTTTTAATGCCTTTTGCGAAATTAAAGGGCTATTTTGTGTGTTCTATTTTTGTCTCTTTTTTACTTTTTATTTTGAAGTAATTTTAGCCTTATAGGAAAATTGGAAAGATAATTCAGTAAGTTTACATATACCCTTTACTCAGCTTCCCCTAATGTAAACAGTCTATATAACCAGATTGTATTGATCAAAACCAGGAAATTAACACTGGTACAACCCTATTAACTAAACTATAGACCATATTCAAATGTAAACATTTTCCACTAGTATCCTTTTTCTATTTCCAGATCCAGTTCATAATCCCATATCCCACGTAGTTATTACATTGTCTTAACCACTTCCAGTTTGGGAGTTCCTCGGTCGTTACCTTTTTTGACTTTGGCACTTTTAGTGAGTACTGATAGTTATTTTGTGGAATGTCTGTCAATTTGGGTTGCTCTGATGTTTTCTGATAACTAGATTGAGGTCATACCATTTTTGGCAGTATACCATGGAAAAAAGTGATGTGTCCTTGGTGCATCATAATCAAGGCATGAATGATCTCAAAATATCTTAATATGGATCATGTTATCCTTGATCAGTTGGTTAAAATGGAGTCTGTCAGGTTTTCCCCACTATGAAGTTTCTGTTTTCACCTGTGTAATTAATAAATGTCTTGGGGTAGATATTTTGAGACCATTGTTGTTGCTTTTTTTAAAAAATGCATGTAACCTGGTCAGTGTTTCAAGAAAAAGAAGGACTAGAGAAACCCAGAAATATCTAGGAGTAATTTAACTGTCCAAAATAATTATTATAAATACTCTTTTTGGAAGAGCCCATAACCTACATAAGATTAATATGGTTTACTCCTAGAGATTAAAAAGATGACCATGGACTTATTGTTGCATTTTTAGTGGTTGGGAAAAATCCACTTTATTTTTTCCAGGTTTAAGTTTTACTGAAGGGACATTTAAATTCAGCTTTAAACAATTCATTGAATTACCGAGAAATTTAAAATGGCTAGTCAATATTGTAGTTTATTTCCATGTTAGGACAGTAGAATTTATGTAAGTTCTGTTTAATATTTTATAGTAGGAGGAGTTGAGGGATTTTCTTGTGTGTTGTTTAGTTTTCATTGTAGTTCTCTCCTGTACCCACCACCCACATGTACTTTTTTTTTTTTTTTAAATTTATTTTTGAGAGACAGAGACCGCATGAGCAGGGGAGGGTCAGAGAGGGAGATACAGAATCCGAAGCAGATATAGATCCGAATCTGACAGCTAGCTCAGAGCCGATGCGGGGCTCAAACCCACAAACTGTGAGATCATGACCTGAGCTAAAGCTGGATGCCTAACCGACTGAGCCACCCAGGTGCCCCCGACATGTACTTTTAAACTCAGTTATTTCAGGGGCGCCTGGGTGGCTCAGTCGGTTAAGCATCTGGCTTTAGCTCAGGTCATGATCTCATGATTGTATGTTTGAGCCCCACATCGGGCTCTGTGCTGACAGCTAGCTCAGCCTGGATTCTGTGTCTCCCTCTCTCTCTGACCCTCCCCTGCACATGCCCTGTCTGTGTGTCTCAAAATTAAATAAAAAAAATTTTTTTAACTCATTTATTTCAGCAGTTCCAGAGAACTAGCTAGAATTTGAGTTGTAACCTTAGGTTTCTTATCTGTATAATAAGGGTTGTAATAGTTCCTGCCTCATAAAGTTGTTCTGAGGAGTAAATCAGTTAATACAAGTAAAGTGCTTAGGACAGTGCCTGGCACAGAGACAGAACCCAGTAAGTGTTAGCCACTATGAAAAGTAAAAGGTAGCATAAGCATGAGTTGACTGCCAGTGTTGGGTGCTTACTTCAGAAAATGATAGAATTTTCCATGAATATACTTTTATCCGATGTTTTTGTTCCAAATAGCTATCAAATCCCACTGTATTTGCTACTTTCTGCAGACTTTTGTTCAGACTTTAGTGGTTAAACCTAGGGGAATTTCTAGTCTTGCTTTCTGAGAAGCATATTACCATTTTAGGAACATTGGTAATCTGAAAGGGTCACATACAGGCCAAGTATGGGCAGGGACAGTACAAATGTTTGAGGCCTTAGTTGTGTCTTTTTAAAATACATTTCTAGAGGCACATGGGTGGCTCAGCCGGTTAAGCATCCAGCTTCAGCTCCGGTCATGATCTCAAGGTTTGTTTGTTCGAGCCCCTCATTCGGCTCTGTGCTGACAGCTCAGAGCCTGGAGTCTACTTCAGATTTTGTGTCTCCCTCTGTCACTCCCCTGCTCCCACTCCCTCTCTCTTTCTCTGTGTCTCTCTCAAAAATAAATAAAACATTAAAAAAATTTTTTTAAGTAATACATTTCTAGGTGTAGGGGATCAAGTGATCGTTGAGGTCGGCCAATCAGAAATACTGCCCTGCGGGTTTTTTTTTTTTGCTTGTCCCTTTTTAGGGAGTACCTGAAGGCGTTCGCCCATAAGCTATCTTGACTCACTTCAAATACATGTTTTTCTTCCTGATGGTACCAGGAATTTGCCTAAGTGTAATACCCTGCTTTTCACCTGAGGTTCCTCTCTCCCTTTCCATTTTTTAAACAACCATACAAAGTCCATTTCATTTTCTGAAGTGTTTATTGTTGATTGCTGCCAGGAAACAGGATTGGCAAATACAGTGAGCAGTAAGGAAGTGACAAAGTTTCAAACAGTCTCAAAAAACACTAGTCATGGTTGCATAGTTGTTACTAGTCTATACTGGAGTGTTGTTTAGTTTATCTTACCCAGCTATCCTTCCTAGTTTCTCTCCTAAATGGTCCCATGATAGGGCCTTCTATTATGTAAGAGTTAGCCACCAACCCCCAATCTTGGGTGGGATTTGATTGGTGGTATCAGAAAACCCAGACTACTTAACTTATAGGAGCTACAGTTCTCCATTTATAAAATGGGGATAAATGAGTATATAGTTGTGATAGATAGAAATTAAATGAGTTAATGTATGTTAAATTAAGATAATGGGTTTCAGTTTTAGCTTTACCAGATATTACCTGTTTGACCTTGAACCCAGTCAGTGGCCTTTCTGACTGACACACTCAGTTCCCTTATCTGGAAAATGGAGTTAATAAGACTTTGCTCTCTAATTCACAGGGCTATTGTGAGGGTCAAGTAAAATAATCTTATGTGAAAGCACCTAGCTAATTAACATTCTGTGTCCGTGCAAGTTGGCTTTAATCCAAGGTTGATTCAGATTGACACCCCTTTTGATTTAAAAAGATTTCCTCATGCTTTCCAAAGCTTGCTTTTAATTTCTCTAGATATGGGCCCCCTAGGTCAAAAAGATATTTGCTTATCTGGCCTTCACAGATTAGCCTTTCCCTATATGTCAGACTACCAAGCACTGACCAATAAAACTACTTCTGTGATCACCCCAACTTCAGTCCCTTTCCACTCTCTCAAGCAACCACTTGAGAGAGGTCGCCACAGTATTAAAATATTTTAAATGCACAGAAATATTAATAATTAATCAGCATCAAGGTAAGATGATAGTTCTTCAATTTTCACTTCCAGCCACTCTTATCGATTCTAATAAAATACTGAAACTGCAGCTACCTTCTAAGCCATTGCCTTCACTAACACAAGGCTTAGTAATAACCCTCTAAGACATCAATATGATGATGTAAGAAAGCAAATATTTATTAAATGTCTTATTATGTGCCAAGCACTGTGTCAAAAAATAGGGGAAATCCACCTCCTAAAAACAAATTGTCATCCTCAATTTGAGATTAGAACAGTGGTTCTCATAGGGTGAAAGGTGGGAAGGAGAGTAAGCTATGGGGGTGGGGGTCAGGGGGAAGGTGGGACATTTTTGATCATTTCAACTAGGAATGCTACTGGCATCTAGAGGGTGTAAAGGCCGGGTATTACAGAACCTCCTGCCGTGGATAGGCCAGCCACCCCACAATGTCAAAATATCAGTAGTGCCAAGGTTGAGAAACCCTAGTTTAGAGTTGCAAATACTGTCTGTGGGAAAGATGTTAACTGCTTTCCCATCAGGATGAAAATGATGTTGTCCCTATAGGTAGTAGAGTATCAACATGTCATTTGGCTGTCCTAACAGGGAAGACTTGGGTGTTCACACATGAGGTGCCCTGTGTCTTTGGAAGGAGAACATGGACTCTAGTTCCTCTGTTGCTATATTAAAAGCTAAAAGTCACTGACAAGCAGTAGTAACCTCATACTCCATTGTTTCTCCTTTCCTTCCTTTTACGGAATAATGCTGCTTATTAATCCTGCTGATTGTAAAAAGAAGGAAGAAGATGATTAGATTTTCACTCTTATCAAGAAACTGCTTTAAATTCACCTCCCTTCAATCATCAGTTTAATTGATTTCGTAAAATGGCTCCTTCACAAATATACGAAAACAGTTCTGTTTGAGTCATCCTTTTGAAATCAACCATAGGGGAACTCTAGTGTAGATGAGAATCTGTTTATCAGAGATAATATATGTAATCTACATTCTATTTTTTCACTATAAAGAAGCACTTCACGTAAAACATTTTCCTTTTATTTTTCCTCAGCATCCCTTTATGCCTGCTCACTTCCCCACCATAATAGAAGTGTGCAAAAGATGATGTAAATATCTACCTAAGATTGGTTTTGTTCTTTCCTTAGTGGTTTTGCTTTTTATTTTTCAGGGCAGGGATTTTGTATTCGTGTTTAGTAGGTAGTAAGCAAAAGGCTCTGTGCAGTGTAAATGATAAAGGAAAAAATGTGTAATGCTGAGAGAGCAATCTGAAAAAAGATTGATTTCCCAGTTTTCCTTCTTAAATGAAACTGACAATTATTTAGAATAGTCATTCCTTGGGAAGAGTTGATATTAAAACAATTGTACTACACTGGCCTTTAAAAACCAAATTAGAATGTTTTATTAGTCTAAGTAATGAGACTATTTCTAAGAAATGTATATTTTATGGCTCTTTTTTTTTTTTCTTTTTAATTTTTTTCTCCGCCTATACAGAAAATAACACTGGTGCCCCTGGGTGTCTCAGCTGGTTAAGCATCTGACACTTGGTTTCTGCTCAGGTCATGATCAGCCCCATGTTAGTCTCTTTGCTGCCACTGTAGAGCTTGCTTGGGATTCTCTCTCTCTCTCTCTCTCTCTCTCTCTCTCTCTCTCCCTCCCTCCCTCCCTCCCTCCCTCTCCCCCCGCTCCCCTTTCTACCTCTCTCCCTCTCTCCTTCTCTCTGGCCCTCTCCTGCTCATGCTTTGTCTCTCTCTCAAAATAAATAAACTTTAAAAAAAGGGGGGGGCCTGGGTGGCTCAGTCGGTTAAGCGTCCAACTTCGGCTCAGGTCATGATCTCATGGTTCGTGGGTTTGAGCCCCGCGTCAGGCTCTGTGCTGACAGCTAGCTCAGCCTGGAGCCTGTCTTCAGATCCTATGACTCCTTCTCTCTCTGACCCTTCCCTGCTCATGCTGTCTCTTTCAAAAATAAATAAAAACATTTTTAAAAATTAAAAAAAAAGAAAGAAAGAGAACACTATTCTAGACTAGGTTTCTTTAAAAAAATTTGCTTAAGTTGGGAAGGTCCCTGCTAATGAAAACGTGTTTTACTTTTTAAGGATCAAGCAGAGCTTTAAAATAATAGGTATTATATATAGAAAATAGCCTTATTATTTTGGCAAGATTTTTTTCTGTCATTTTTTTTCCAGTCTTAGAATTAAGGGCATTATTTAATGTTATTTTTGTTAGATCATCACATTGGCATAGAAGTGAACATATGTGGTAGGACCAGCTAACTTATTTGAATATCAACAGGTAGAGCCAGTAATTGAGTCCTTAGAATTTATACATACACTCATTTCATATTCTCAAGTGACTAAATTCAGGAATTAATTTTGAAGAATTCTGTATCTTATTTCAATTTTAAATACAGAGAATATATAAAGAGAGTGAGTGTAAGAGCACTATCCAGCAACTGGGTTTTGTTAAGGATTTTGAACCATTGTGAAAATCAGGACTCTTCAGAACATATAAAGATTCTAGCAACTTTTTTCCAACAGTCACCTATCACCATGTTTTAGAATTGCAATTGAAGGTTCCTGGTGAAGTAGCTACCATGGCATATGTTATTCATAGTTTAAGAATGCCAGTTTAATGTAGTATTGATGATATGCCACTTGAATTTAAGAAAACTTTTATGTTGGGTCATTTAAGTGTATAAACAATACTACTATAGTGTTTTATTATAGGTTTTAGATACAGAAATAGAAGCCAAGGTTGAGTGTGTTCCTGTGATTGAAACTTTGATATCACTGATTAAATATCCCCAAATCAGGCCTTCTAATGTATCTATGCAGAGTAAGAATAAGTATAATTGGAAATCTGTTGTTTTTCTTGGCTACTTAGGCCCAGGGCTCCAGGAAGTATAGAATGGTGTTTATATGCTAGCCCTACTCTAGTTACTTGTCAAAACTAAAAATTGTTCCTTTTGCTGTAGAGGCAGTGGGGCCACATCTACAGTCCTATATGTACATTATTTGTAAATTCTTATGTTAGAAGCAGATGGTCTCATATTTTTTTACAGCTCCAAAATTCTCTTCATTCTACTTTAGTCCCATCATTTTTAGAGATGAGGAAACATTGCTTTGTTCAAAGAGAGGTAGAACTAGAACATGGGCTAATATTTGCTAGCCATGTTATATGCTAGTGTCAGCCAAATATGGGCATTCATTTATATCACTTTCAGATTTCAGGTTTGTATACTTACTAATACTATTTAGTACCATTTAAATTGACTTACCTCTTTAAAGTTTTTTTAAAAGGAAGGTTTTTTACTACTATAAATGGAAATTATCACTTCCTAAAAATACAAAGTAACTCTAAATAGGAGTCCAAATCAAGACAAAGCTATGTTATTAAAATTTAATTTAAACCTTAAATTTATATTCTTCTTATTAAGTTTTTAATTTTTGTTGTTCTTGGAGAGAAATGTATTAAAGCAGTGTTTTCATATTTGATGGCAGTACCTTAATTGTCTGAGAAGAAGGGTATAGTTAAGGCTTCTAATTAAGCTTTGCTTAGTGTTTTGTAATGGGATGCTTCTTTATGGGGGAAATAAGAAGGTATGAATTTTTGTTCATATATTAAAGGATGATTTAATATAGTTCAGAAGATCTTTTATATGGAATCAAAATTGTTCTTTAGTTAATTTGAATTAATTTGTCTTAAAAGTCTTTTTTACACTGAAGGTTTTAGATAACTTCATACTGTTGCTTTTTCTAAATGAGGGATAAGATCTGTATAGTTTATTTTACAGAAAAAAAACATTTCTCTGTGAAGATATTCATCTGGGATTTTATAGTGTATTTGAATGTTGGAAATGTATGTTTTTTGAAACTAAGTCTTAAGCATGGGGGTGCCTGAGTGGCTCAGTTGGTTGGGTGTCCGACTCGGTTCAGGCCATGATCTCACGGTTCATGGCTTTAAACCCTGGGTCAGACTCTACATTGAAGCTCAGAGACTGGAGCCTGCTTCAGATTCTGTGTCTCACTCTTTCTCTGCCTCTCCCCTCTCTTTCTCTCTCAAAACTAAACATTAAGAAAATAATAGTTATTAAGCATGTTTTATTTCTTTAAAATAATTGTTTTTTTTAATTTACTAATAAAAATTAGTGCGTCTGAATTGCTGGTCTCAATATGTATGTAAGTTACAAGAGATAAAAGAAGGTGAAATGGCTAAGCCTTCTCCTTTTGCTTGTTCTTATTAATTGGGCTACAAATAGTCTGTGTTGTCTTCTCTCTGAAAGTGCTGCTGTAGAGGCTGTATTTAACTGTACTGTAGAAAGGCATTTTTCTTTCATCAGTGTCCTATGAAACCTGTTGGTGGAAGTAAAAACGCAGGAGACTGTCATGAGTTAGCTAGTAAGAGCTTTGTTGTGAAACCTTTATAAGAGGTCTAACAAGAAGACCATAGAAAGAATTGATATATACCTGATCCCATTAAACTATTGATGAAGTAGACATGATAGTATTACGGGTTATTGTAGCAATTTTTCTGGCTTATCAGAAGTGTTAGTGTTGTTTTCCATATGTGTGTCAAATTTATAATTTTTAATAAGGCTGTTTGTTTGTTTGTTTTCTAAGAGAAAGAGAGCACTTGCAAGCAGGAGAGAGGGGTGGGGGATAGGGAAAGAGAGAATCTTAAGCAGGTTTCGTGCTTAGCACAGCCTGACACAGGGTCTCAATCCCATGACCCTGGGATCATGACCTGAGCTGAAATCAAGAGTCAGATGATCACCTGATTGACTCACCCAGACACCCATTAATTAAGGGCATCTTTACACAATTTCCCCCAGTAGTAATATCTTGCAAAACTATAGTAAAATACCACAACCAGAATATTGACATTGGTAGAGATACAGAACATTTTCATTCACCACAGGGGTCCTTCCTATTCTTTTGTAGCCACACCCACTTCCTTTTTACTCCCACCCCCCTCCTTAACTCTTGGCAAGCATTTATCTGTTTTCCATTGTTATAATTCTGTCATTTCCAGAATATTATGTAAGTAAAATCATTTGTGTAATCCGTTGAGGTTGTCTTTTTTTACTCAGCATCATTTTCTAGAGATTCATCCACATTATTTCATATACCAGTAGTTTCCTCCTTTTCATTGCCGAGAACTATTTCACAGCATAGATGTACAACAGTTTAATCATTCACTCAGCAAAGAATATCTGGACTCTTCTCAGTTTTTGGCTATTATGAATAAGGTTGCTATAAACATTTGTGTACAGATTTTGTAACATAAGTCTTCATTTCTCTAGAATAAATGCCCAGGTGTACCATGTGTAATTGTCTTCAATATTTCCTTTACATACATTTAGAACCACACCAGAGAGTATTAATAATTTTTGCTTTAACTTTCAGACATAATGTAGAAAAGCTTATTGTATTTATCCATACTTTTACTTACCATGTTGTTTCTTCTTTTCTGGTGTTCCAAGGCTTTTTTCTTTTATCGTTTCTCTTAGAGAATTTACTCCAGCCATTCTACTAGAGCAGATCTATTGGTGACAAATGTTCCCTCACCTGAGACTGTCTTGATTTCTCCTCCATTTGTGCTGAGTATAAGATTCCAAGTTGACAGTTCTTTTAGCAAACCTGAAAAAAATGAGCTACTTTCTGATGATTTCCATAGAGTCTGATAAGAAACCCACTGTATTCTAATTGCTCTTCCTGCCCTGTAAGTAAGGTGTAATTTCTCTCTGATTGCTTTCAAGATACTTTCTTTGCCTTTAGTTTCCAGAAGTTTAATTATGATAGATCTTGGAGTGGATTTTTTCAGGTTTCTGCTGTGTGAGGTTTGTTCAGCTTCTTGAATCTGTGGTTGTGTTCCTCTTTCTAAATTTGTTAAGTTTTGGCCATTATATCTTTGACTACGTTTTTAGCTCCATTCTCTTTCTTCTCTCTTTCTGGATTCCAGTGATACAGACATTAGATCTTTTGCTGTGGTCCCACAAGTCCATAAGACTCTGCTTGCTCTTTTTTCTCTCTCTCTTTCTTTCTTTCTTTCTTTCTTTTCTTCTTCATTCTTCATTCTCCTTTTTTTTTTTCCTTTGGCTGTTTTCTCTCATTCATATTAGGTAATTTCTATCTTCCAGTTCACTGATTATTTACTATGTCCCTTCTGTTCTGCTGGTGAGCCCATCCTAAAAAATGAGCTTTTAAATCTTATTTTTTTTGTCAAGACTTTCTATTTTTTGTTTGTCCCGAATATGTTTGTGATTGCTTATTAAAACAGTTTTATCAGGGTTATTTTAAAATCTTTGTCAGGTAATTCTGACATCTCTGTCATCTCAGTTTTGTTATTTATTATCTTTTTGTATGGTCTTAAATCTTTCTGGTTCTTACTACAATCAATGGTTTTCTTTTGAAACCCAGATGTTTTGTCATTAAGTTCTCAGACTCTGGATTTTATATAAACCTACTGCTTCCACTGTCTTTTTCTGACACTGCTTTGACAAGGGCATAGGGACTGTCTCCTTATTACTGCCGGTAGACATAAAACTCCAGGTCCCCTACTCAGCCTTCATTGACACCCAAGGGAAAGAGATCCTTGTTACTGTCAGGTGAAGGTGGGAGTCCAGGCTCCCCGTGTGGCCTCCACTGACACAGCTAGAGTAGGTGTGGGGACATGTTACCAACCAGCAGGGTGGAAGTCCTGCCTCCCTACTTAGCTGTCCTCACAATCCTTTGGTTGTCAGGAGCAAGGGACTCTTCATTAAGGCCTCCTGAGGTGGCCGTCAAGGCTCCCCACTTTACTTTTGATTGTGTGGGCAATGGTAGGGCCAGTGGTTTCTGTAGTGGTTGGCTGCAGTAGAGTGACTATTGTCAAAAGTTACCTATCTTGCTGTGGCTGCCCCTTTAACTAGAGTGAACAAGCTCTGGGGGTGGCTTCTTTTTGTCTCTGTCAATTAACATTTCCAGATGCTGGATTCTTCAGCTCTAAATCTGGGATATATTAAGCAAAAAGAAAACCTGGAGAACTCAGCCTTGTGTCATTCCTTGTGCCCCAAATCCCCAGCTGGTCTACTTTCTCTCTACTTTTCAGAGTCTTCTTATATTTTACATATAATATCTAGAGTTTTTAGTTGTAGCTAGTGGAAATAAAAGAGAAATACTACTCTATCCGCCTCAAAGTGGAAATTCCAAATTTACATTTTTAAACTATTTAAACAGTTGGACCAAATATATAACAACTATAGGGGAAATGTCACACACTTTATATATAATGTGATATATTTTGCATAATATTGTGCTCATGAGGACTGCTAGAAAATAACATCCTTAATTTGGTTTTTTTTTTTTAATGTTTATTTATGAGAGAGGCAGAATGTGAGGGGGGAGGGACAGTGAGAGGGAGACAGAATCTGAAGCATGCTCCAGGCTCTGAGCTGTCAGCGAAGAGTCTTATGCGGTACTCAAACCCATGAACTCCGAGATCATGACCTGAGCCAAAGTTGGACGCTTACCCAGCTGAGCCACCCAGGCTCCCCAACATCTCTATTTTAACTGAAATGTATTGTTCACATTATTAACAAAAACTTTTTCTTTCTAGGAGATAATGCAAAAGGTGTCCAAGGCTCCTGACCAGTGAACAAAGATTTGAGAAAGACAGCCAAGCTCATGTTTTCTCCTGATCAAGAAAATCATCCATCCAAAGCACCAGTAAAATATGGTGAACTCATTGTCTTAGGGTAAGTTTTCCCCAATCTGATGAGACCTAAAATTGAATAATACATAGTAATTTTAGCATCTAAATTAAAACTACTTTTTAGAATGTATTTCCTACCTATTCCCAAAAACAATGTAAAGGTACAAGATAATATTACCTCAAAATAATGTTGATAATATTAAATCAAGAAACTCTTTAAATCATCACTTTTATGCCATCTAAGTGCTCTAATATGCATAAACTTTGCCTTACCCTCATCCCCAGAAAGCACAAAGCTTTTTAAAGATAAAATAATGTGTTTATCTAAAGTCCTATAGTCATTACATTTGTATTCCCTAGCCCATCTTTTAGAAAAGTTTGCCTCAGCTGACTTTACCAAAATCCCTTCCCTGCTTTAGGTCATTTCACATAGGTTAGCATTTATGTGTTCCTTTGTCCCCCTGAGAACATTGTTGCTTTGTGCTTATGGCCCTGTGGTTCTTATGAGAGAGTGGTAGAGGCATAATGATACGATGACTCTGAAGGCCAGGATCTCACTACGTATTTGCTTCCTAAGCATTCTCATCCATTTACATAGACACAATCTAAAGATTGAGGAACAGATGATTCTATTATTTCAGTTTATTGAGTCTAAACTTGGCATTAATCAAAGAGACACAATATTAGTCTATTAGCTAGAAATCTCAGAAACTAGAAATTGCAAAGTATACTTTCCCTTCTGTCTAGAAGACAGCTCTCTGTATATTACAACATGTTTTAGAATCAGGTCGTACAAGTTGTTGTTTAAGTGAGAATGTGTCCATTGTTTCAGATGAGAGAGTAAAAGAAACTAGGAAGATGATAGGGAGTTAATGAGCTTGACTGGAAGTCAGGAATGCTACATTCCAGTGTCTATTCCAGCATTGCTAGTTATATGTGACCTTGGGCAAGTCACTTAACCATTCTGGGCCCTTGGTTCCTCTTCAGTAAAATGACAGACAAGATCATCTAAGACCCTTTGAGACCTAAAAATCTTTTTTCTCAAAAAAAGTTTTAAGTTTAAGTTTAAAAGATTAGAAACTTAGATAGTAACTACGATGTTGTAATTTCAAATCACATAGATCTTAATGTATTAATAACAAACAGCTTTTAACTCCAAAAAATTATTCCAAGTTAAATTCTTCTACCAGGAAATTTGAGTCTTTTGAAGACTAAAATTCATGAGTCCTAAGGTATCAGATATGCCATTAATCAGCTCTTGATTATCTTGAATTAAAGAGGGAAGAAAAATATGTATAACTTAAAACTATTTATAATCCAGAAAATTTTCTTTGCGACTTGGAATGTAACCAGAATCTCATTTTGTTTAATACTCATAGACAGCTGGTCTGGGGATCATCAATTACTAGACAGGATTTGAGATACTTATAATGTGCTAATAGATGATTAATTGAGGATTGATCCTTACTGGAAGGCAAAGTAAAGCATTTAATTTAAAATTGAGTGGTTCTTAAAAGAGATGACCTACACTTTTTCCCCCCATCAGGTATAATGGATCTCTCCCAAACGGTGATAGAGGAAGAAGGAAAAGTAGATTTGCTTTGTTTAAAAGACCTAAGGCAAATGGGGTGAAGCCCAGCACTGTGCATATTGCTTGTACTCCTCAGGCTGCAAAGGTAAAAAACAAACAAACACAAGTTAAAATAAATCAGTTAACTTGGAGAAGTTGAAAGACATGTACATGTTGTTTATATTCTCTAGCATTCACTTCACATTCTGTACCAGAAGTTTCCTTTTGTTTGGATGGGAAAAGACACTTTGGAGACATAATATTTGAAGGGCTGCCATATGGAAGGCCGTCAGATTTTTTTTTTTTTAAGTGACAAACCAGGACCAGTGGGTGGAAATTAGAAGGAAACATTCCCTTTTCTTATTAAAAAAAAAAAAAAAAGCATTCATTTTTATTAAAAAACAAAATAGTAGGTTGGGGCCAGGGCTTTATCCACTATTTAGAATTATACAGCTGTCTGCCCTGAGAAGTAGTAGGGAGTTTCCACTGATACCAGAGAGGGTCTTTCCTGGGCCGGGCGAGGAATGTAGTATATAATAAGCCTACTCAGGTTCTAGAAGCATCGTTGGATGAGGTGATTTTTTTTAAACTAAGGGTCTTTATCAGAGATTCTCTGTATACTCTTATGTTTTGTTTACTCATTTTATGGCCCTTATAGTTTCTTTTCTTTTCTTTTTTTAATTTTAGAGAGCACGAGTAGGGCAGAGGGGCAGAGGTGGGGAGAGAGAGAGAACTTAAGCAGTCCCCACACTCAGAGTGGGAGCCTGATGTGGGGCTCAATCCCATGACCCTGGGATCATGACCTCGGCCGAAATCAAGAGTTAGATGCTCTACCAACTGAGACACCATCAAAGCTTTTAACATAGTGCCTTGCACAAAGACCTCAGTAATTATTAAGATGAATCAAAGCTGTAAAAGCAAATAACAAACTGTATCTGCAGTGTAACTCCTCAGTCTCCTGGCATATTTAATGCTCTTAGCTCCTTTTTCTTTCCCTACCAAAATCTCCAGAACCTGAGCCATCATTTCAGAACATGTGGGCTTTTCCTGGAGTGGTAGACAATTAGGGGGAATTTCAAATCTTTGCATTTCTGAGAATTTCTCTACTTCCAATTTTGTAACACAGACTGTATTTGATACTGTGTTGAGTGAATAAACATTACAAAGTGTTCCTCAGCTTCTGGAAGTACCTGTCTCTTGAGCTAAGCAGACCTGGAATGTGCACTAATCTTATACTATCTGAGGCATAGCTTTGTAAGCTAAATAAATGAGAGCCAGAGAAATTGGCATGTGATGACTTGTTTTAAATCATAGCTCAGGTTCTGAAGTTAATTGGATATGTTTGTGCCCAGTGTAGTGTTTAGAATAGTCCTCTTGCTTTTACGAGGCCTTCTGTATTACTTTTTGAGACCCAGTGAATGTAGAAAAGGGACAATTTCTTCTAAGTGTCTCTTTTTGCAGAGAAGGGATGTGCTAAGCAGGTAGTGAAAGAGAATGGCTAATTGATCCAACCTGAGAAACTTTATTCCAGAATCACCCCTGCAGGAGTACTCTTGCAGGTGTGCCAGTTCTTTATGCACGATTGTCCCATATATTTCAGGACATTTAATATGCTTGTCCCAACCACTAATGCCATTTAAGCTTTCAGATCACTGTGACAGCCAAAAAATGCACCTACATATTTTCAAGTGCCCTTTACACAGCTAATACTACCCCTGGTTGAGAACCACTATCATAGAGAAAATATTTATGATCCCCCTTCTAAAATACCCTATTCTGGGGCAGTCATCTAGGATATGATTAAACCCTGCTTTTCAGTCCAGTGAGAACTTGACTTGACATAGTTGTTACTCTTAATCTAAGAGTAGGTTTAATAGCTAAAAAAGCTAGGGGTTACAGTCTCAAAGTATACAAAAACTTGCATTTTCAAATCTCTGTAGCCATTAAGAATTAACTTCCAAGGTTCTGGGCAATTATTTGATTGAAAAATCATAGCTTTATGCTATATTAAAGTAATTATAGGTTTTAAAATCTGTAAAACAATTATATAATGTTTATTTTTAAAATGTTAACAACATGCATGGGAATGATCTACAGTGCACTTAATGAGGTTGGTTACCTCTGTGAAGAAAGGAGAGTGAGAAGAACATGTAAGCTATATTGGTATTATCTTTTGAATTTAATTTCTTTTAGGAAATCAGAACCAAACATGGCATTATTATGCTTTGATAGTTGGTACTCAGGTGTTTTGTTTATTCTTTTTAAATATTTGAAATTTTTAATTAGTTTAAATCTTAATTAATTTTAAAGCTATTGTTTAGGGCTTTATCTGTTACAGATTACCTATGAATTGAAACCAAGTAAAGATTTATAATGCCAAAGTTCTAAATAAGAAACGTTTTTAAATTTAGCTTCATTGCTGTGTAAAATCATTCTTTTCTGTCTTTGTATCTGTTTTCCTTTTATGCAGTCTGTTTCCACTTCCTTTGTGCAGGTTTTCCCCCTTTCTGATACTATCTTAAACTCATATACATAGAGAACGCCTGAAAACAAAACCAAAAAGTTCTTTTCAGCAATGTTTTTAGTTTGGGATAAGTCAGAAGTACAGTCGTAAGCATTATATTCATTTCCTTTGGTAACATTTAATCATTCTATGAATTTTTCCATATCTGGCCCAGCATATGGCAAATATTTGTCATCTGTAGAGTCACAGAATGGTTAAGAAAACCAGATAACTCTGCTTGTTGGTAACTTATTGTAATTCTTTGAGTTATTATAAAAATAATTTTCTTCATTATCTTGAAAAATGTTGTATTCTCTCCTTACTAAAGCAGTATTGAGTACTGTTTTCAGTTTCTACATGGGGTTTGATTTTGATTATTTTATAATTTAAAATATTTGTAAGACCCAGGTTTTACAGTGTTTTTGTACAAGGAAACTATGCTCTGACTCTGTAACATCTTCAGATTATTTTTGTACGCTCCACTCGCCCGAGAAGCTACTGTCACACCTGAGGGTTATGGAAAAGTCATTGATTTCTCCCTTAAATCTCAGGAGAAAATGTGTCAAATATGTAATACATTATTTTCCTTTTTAAAATTTGATTTGATTACCCTACCAGCTAATTTTTGCTATTAATCTTTTCTTTCTTAGGCAATAAGCAACAAGGACCAGCACAGCATATCATATACCTTATCTCGGGCCCAGACAGTGGTGGTTGAATATACTCATGACAGCAACACTGATATGTTTCAGGTATTAGGACATCTGAGTTTTTTTTCCTTAAGAAAACAAAAGAGTTAAAAATCTATTGTCGGTGACTTCCTGTGTTTCATATTAATCATTATTGTATTTTAATCATGTATTTCATTAAAATATGTTGATTTCTAAATCTCATGTATAGAAGTCAGCATAGCATGGTTAAGAAATAAGCTCTGAAATCAGAATGCCTAGTAAACATTACTTAGCCATTCTATGCCTCCGTTTCCTGCTGTGAAGTACAGATAATAGAGCTTCTCTCATGAAGACATTTAGGAGGCTTAAATGTGTTAGTACACATTAGTGGTAAACACTTAGCTATTAATAATGGTAGTTATAGTTAGTTGTTATTACCCCAAAAGAGGAACCAAGAAATATTGTGCACATATTTATGACCGTTTTTTGCCACTATTTCCCACCTTCCTCTCGAGGCAACAAAATATATGAGCAGTCTCTACTGTCCATATCATGTATGTGATCAGGCTTGTTTTTCAGCACATATTTGCTCCAAGCTGCTGATGCAGTAAAAGGTTTTTTTCTCTCATTTTTGTACCAATCCAGTGGTGATGTTTTTATAAAATTGATAGATGATAAAACAGTCAAACCCAAAGACAAACAAAATTCATGATGTCTTCTCCCTTATTTGGTTTTGTAAAGCCCTGGGTTTTTTGGAAACAGAACACAAAGTACCTGTTAATGTTGCCTTTACAATTACTGTCCCAGTGCTTTTCAGGTTTTCTATATTTTACAAGATTGAACATGGAGAGGCCTGGAGATGTCTTTAGTTATAATCAATAACAAAATACTTCTCTGAAGTCCCTTACTCTCCTTCTAATAGAATACTGAATTTTCTAGAATATTTTCTCCATAGTTAATATTAGAATATGGATATATGTTTATGTCTTTCTTGCTTTTTTTAAAAAGAAATTAAATAACACCCTTAATTAAGATGTAGGTTGGGGTCTTGATGAGGACCTAACATAAGCTTTAGGATGATTTTCCACATTTTTTTTCACTGACAGCCAATTAAAATGAATGTGCTTAATTAGCTTTTTAAACAATCAAGATGCTATCTAGATGTTTGACCCCAGACTAGAATTTTAGTTTTGGATAATACCTTAATTTACTTGTTTATCCCTTCTTTTTTGTCAATAAATGTACTGAAATCTTAATGTTACAAAGTTAGGTGGGGGCAAAATTGGGATTAAGCCAAGCATTCTGAATTATGGAACAGTGTCTTTACCATCTTAGAAGGTTCTTAAGTAAGTAGCACCATTTTTGGTTTTCTCCTTTTCTTATAGGAATGGAGAGTTTTTCCTAATATAAGTCATGATGCTCCTTCTACAAGCATTACATCTATGGAAAACCCAAATATTTCTATATTAAAAAAATAGAGATATATCAGAAACTACCCTAATAAATTAGCCAGTCTTTGAGAAATTGGTTTTATAAGCATTCTGATTCCCTGTCTTCCAAACTGAACAAGATCATTTATTATTCAATTCATTAGCTATCCAAACTCCAGCTCTGCGTTGGTGGACACTATGAAGTAAATAAAGGAGACATTACAAATTGATCATATTCATAGGCCACACTAGTAGTCTAAATGTGAGGCTTCTGATTGAATTGAAGAAGGGTGAGGGAAAGCCTCAATAGTAGTGCCTTTTTATCCAGGCCTTTTTTTTTCCTTTTAAGTCAAATTGAGTAGGATTTTGCCAGTCCAGCCAGTAGAGAGGCATTCTGACAAAAGAGATGGCAAAGTACACAGTGTGGTAGATTGACAAGTAAGCTGCTTATAGCTAGAATATACTTTTTGTGTGAATAGTAATGATATGAAATTAAGCTGGAAATGTGGGAAGCAAATTGTGAGGTCAATTCCTAATTATTATAGAAATAAGAAACTAAGAAGTTTGGATAGCCTGTAAGGGACCATTGGGGTTTTTAATATATGTGCTGCTGAAATGAGCACATGACCATTGGGGTTTTTAATGAGAGTGGGAGATAATGGCATGATAAGATCTATGTTTTTAAAATTAATAGTAGCAGTTTGAAAGAGGAAGAATTACAAAAATTTATCTTAACACACAAAAATTACATGTTGGAATCTGATCATGATCACAGAGGTTCCTTCTCTTTATAAATTCTTGAGATTTCTTCTTCCTTCTTACCTTTCTTTACCAATATTGCTTTGATGTCTTAAATTTCCTCTAAGACCCAGATCAAATATCATCAACTCTTCTGGAACAATCTCTCCTCCCAAATAATTGCCACTTCTGAATTTCTTGATTCTAAATATCAATCCACAATCTATTCCCTGGCCTACATCTTTTAGATCTAAAAGAGCCTTTATTTTTGGAAATATTTTTAGTTTCAAAAGTCAGAGACAATTTTCTTTGGATATTGTTACCTTTTGAAAAAGCAGGAAAAGAGACCTCCAATCTTACATTTGTTAACCAACCAATTAATTTCTAAAACTATCCAAAGACCTATACTTGATGATAGGACAAAAAAGCTAAAAGGATTTTATCCAAAAGTGTGTGGTTATGATGAATTCCTGAGGCTTGACTATGCAAAGATGGAAGTGTCAGCTTTGTGGAGGGTTGGTGGGTTTTTTTCAGTATCCACTTTCTTTAATTTTACATTACTTTATAACAAATAACATGAATGAACTGATCATTTTTAAATGTTTATTTTAAAACTCTGTGACACTTGTCAGTTCTGTCATCTATTCCGCTGATTTCCTTTTTTCTTTTCAACTTTCATCTTTCAAAATGAAAATTAATTTCTTTACTAGCTTGTACCTCCGAAGATGTTTTAATTTGCTGACCCACCCACCAGAACTCTTTCTTACTGGGAACCTTACCTCTCTGAAATATGGCCGAGAACCAGGAAGAAAATAAAAAGGACATCTGGCATGTAAAATAAAGGCCACATAAACCATGGACTGAAATTCCTTTTCTTTGCTCCCTCTCCTTTAAGATCTTACCAAGAACCTTTTGAAATACTGTTCTTTGAGGTTTAGTTTTTTTTATTTCTCAACCAATAGAATAATTGTGACTGGTTAGAGGAGAGCATGCTGCTAAAGACGAGTATGCGCAACAGCAAGAAAAGATAGTTGAAAGAAAAGACACAAGAATACCTATAAAGTATACATAAGACCTCAGAGCAAACCTGTGTAGACTTTTAACATTAACATAAGGATCAGCATTCTTGTATACCTTTATAGCACCTGAAGACATCACTGCATTTCAGTTTAATTTAAATGGTTTTTGTAGTTTAATGTCCTTGAGTCATCATAAAAGATTTATTTGTATGTTCCCTATATTCTGTTAAAGAAGGTAGAATAATACATGGTAAGCATATTTCCATCCAAAGGGGTTAAAATTAAAATTTGCAACCATCTAAAATCTCAGCCATTCCAAACTCTGCATTCCCTGAGGGTTTGATAACATTCTGGGTGGTAAGTTCCCACTTAATTCTTTCTATGCTCTAAATGATTATTACACCAGAACAAATTTGACAGATTAGTTTTCTAGGATATAGATGTTCTCAGAGTTAAGTATAAGTTTGAGCTTTAGAAATTCCAGAGGTTTAATGATTTCATCATATTGTACCTTTCTTGAATGGATTTTCCACTGTATTCCTTTCAGTAGTTTTATGGGTATTTCTTTTTTCCCTTAGATTGGTCGGTCAACTGAAAGTCCAATTGATTTTGTAGTAACTGACACAGTTCCTGGAAGCCAAAGTAATTCTGATACACAGTCAGTGCAAAGCACTATATCAAGGTTTGCCTGTAGAATAATATGTGAACGGAATCCCCCCTTTACAGCACGGATTTATGCTGCAGGATTTGACTCCTCAAAAAACATCTTCCTTGGGGTAAAAAAGCTTTTTTCCTAAATGATGCATTATTTTATAACCATTTCTGTTTCCAATTTACAAATAAATGGAAGTTCACTTTTCTTATTGCTACTAGGAGAAGGCTGCCAAGTGGAAGACATCGGATGGACAGATGGATGGTTTGACCACTAATGGTGTTCTTGTTATGCATCCACGCAATGGGTTCACAGAAGACTCCAAACCTGGAATATGGAGAGAAATATCCGTGTGTGGAAACGTATTCAGCCTGCGGGAAACCAGATCAGCTCAGCAGAGAGGAAAAATGGTAAGTATTGAGAGGTAGCTTCTTACGTAGGTATAGTAAACACATAGAGTGAGTTGTACTGAATGCATTACGTATTTACAGAAACTTTTTTTTTACGTTGCTTATTTTGAGAGAGAGCATGAGCAGGGGAAGGGCAGAGAGAGGGAGAGAGAGAATCACAAGTAGGCTCCATGTTGTCAGTGCAGAGCCCGACCCAGGCCTTGACCCTACAAATGGTGAGATCATGACCTGAGCTGAAATCAGGAGTCAGATGCTTATCCCACTGAGCCACCGAAGCACCCCTCTTACCTCTATGTTTTAATCATAAATTGTCTTTACCATAAGGCTGAAAAGAAATACATTCTTTCTCAATATTTTACCCTTCATTTTCAAACTTACATTTTTCATAACTACCATTAGAGTTTCTTATAGTTAGTAACAGTCATAGGAAATCTTGATTCTTGAGTAAGGAGCATGTAAGACCAAAACTTTCATGTACAAATGGAAAACACAGTGGTGAATGTGTTTTTTGTTTCCTCTAGGTGGAAATTGAAACCAATCAATTACAAGATGGCTCATTAATTGACCTCTGCGGTGCAACATTGCTGTGGCGTACTGCAGAAGGCCTTTCCCACACTCCTACAGTGAAGCATTTAGAAGCTTTAAGACAGGAAATCAATGCAGCACGACCTCAGTGCCCTGTAGGGTTCAACACACTAGCGTTTCCTAGTATGAAGAGGAAAGATGTTGTCGATGAAAAACAACCATGGGTATATCTAAACTGCGGCCATGTGCATGGCTATCATAACTGGGGAAACAAAGAAGAACGTGATGGAAAAGATCGTGAATGTCCCATGTGTAGGTCGGTTGGTCCCTATGTCCCTCTGTGGCTTGGATGTGAAGCTGGATTTTATGTGGACGCCGGCCCTCCAACCCATGCGTTCAGCCCATGCGGGCATGTGTGTTCAGAAAAGACAACTGCTTATTGGTCCCAGATCCCGCTTCCTCATGGTACTCATACCTTTCACGCAGCCTGCCCCTTTTGTGCACATCAGTTGGCTGGTGAACAAGGCTACATCAGACTTATTTTCCAAGGACCTCTAGACTAACAGACAGTTGTCCTCCAGGACTACATTATAAATTTATAAGCTAAGTGAGTTGGGTTTTCCAACCTGTTGTCCATGTCACAGTTTCTCTGCTCTGGTCATTTGCATTAAGATGAAGAATTTTTTAAAACATTTATAATAAATAGTAACAATTTCTGATCAAAAAATCTGGGAAACTCAAGAGAAAAGAATTTCTGAAAGTACCAGACTTCTGAATTCTGAGTTTTGGAAATCTATTTTGAGGATAAAAAGACATAGTCTAATTTGTTGCCTTCCTTTTAATGTTTTTGAATCACCCATCCTCAGTGTTGAAAAATTGTTTTATATAGCTGAGGGTACTGTTGGTTCAAACTATGTTAGTTTACAGTTTGTTGCAAACATTGTAAAATACAGCAACGTGTATATTAACTTTTTTCTATTTATCTTTATTATAGAAAATATCTTAGAATGTTCTTGATAGAGTAGCATGGTAACGATGGTGTCACACTCTTGGTGTGAATGGTAGTTTAGCAAGTATAGCTCAAGGATTTGCAAGCTTAGAAAGAAAGACAAGAGAGCCTCTCTCCCCCACCTTCTAAATATGGAATTTGGTAAATTAAAATACTTTGTAAAACCAAATTCATATTAGTTACTATTGTGTAGAGCTGTTTGTTTTTAACCACGTTGAATATAATCAGGAAAGTTCTTTTTCTTAATGTTTCTCTCAAGTGTAGTATATAACAAAAACTTAATGCTAAGAAACATTTTATATGCTCCTTTGAATATGCAATTTAATCTAGATTATCTATTTTTCTCCCATGATAACTAATCTGTTTTTAGTACCAGCAACATTTGGCAGGTTTATTTTTTAGATATAAACTGTGGTTCATCTGTTCACTGTTTCTAGAAAAAAACCATTCTCATGAGAAAAAGCATACATTAACAAGGAAGAGAGTGACTTGATTTGCTTTTAGAAAAAGGAATGCTTCATTAATTGATTATTCCGTATGTGGTCTTATCCAGGCATTAAGAAATCTAGAGAGAGATGAAGGGTTGGATGACAACAGTGCCCCCTTTTTGTAACCTAGCAGGCCAGCCTTAACTATGTGGGCTTTGAATTCTAAGGAGAGTTGCCACCGTGTGACTCGAGGAAATGTTTGGTTGGCAGACGAGCACAGTGACAGCTGAGTAGAGGGACATACTTGCACGGTATGTTTATTCTCTAATTCCAGTAAGTTCTTTGCTTCAAGAAGCAAAGAAACGTTTCTTCACTCCCTCCCCTTCCCTTTTTTCAGTGTACCACAAGGGACGTATAGACAGTTGCACTACATCAAATCCTTTGTGACACTTGTAGAAATCAGTACACTTTTAGATTAGACAGAATCTTTTTTTTAATCCTCTGATTTGTGTTCCTTTAGTTTGAAAGTTGTGTAATACTTAATTGACTCTAGCAAATTTTTGTATGTGGTAGTATAGCTTTAATTTATCATAACTATTACTATGCTGTTCTGCATTTTCTTTTGGTTAAAAAAAACACCTGTTGCTTAGAAGCCATGAACTATTTTTACTTTAATTCAACTTGTCAAAATTTCCTTGTTTTTAAAAATGATCATTTGGGTTCACTCAGGAAATGCATGTCAGGAAACTTGTATTATAAGTTTACTAGTTGTGATGTATCAGTAACTGCTGTTACCCCCTTTTCAAAGAAATATAATTGATTTTGAAGTTTTCCGCATAGTCACATGCTTTGTGACTATTGCAAGGAAATCAAGTCCTGTGTTGTATTTGTTCTAGTCATTTCTATTCAGGCTATATATTGTAGCTAATTTTTATTTGCAATTAATTTATTCAAACTAAGTAAATACTTTTCAAAATAGTTACTTGAATTTGTCTCTGTGAGTTCATTATTGCATAATGAGAATGGGAAACCACAAAAACTTGTGGACAAATCTACCCTCCCCCCCACTTCAAAAATACTCACTTTAAATAGATGAAGAATTTGCATTTAATGTAACACTTTAAATCACTGGTTCTCTTGGGAAAGCGTCTCTTACTTAATAATAAAGGAACTTTGTGTAGTGTTTGAATAATTGAGGCCTTAGTTATGTCCTGCTGGAGAGTTGGCTCTTTGCAAGTTGAATACTACACTGTTTAAACAGTGTCTCAGTATCCATGAAAGGTCCATGTTCTTCTCAAAGTCCCTGAATTTCCTCCTCCCAACTATGAAAAGTCTGATTCATTTCTATTGAATTCTATCAAATTCAAGTTTTGAAAACTCAGGTTACTTAAATCATTAGGTGTTTTTCTGTCCAAACATTTTGAATATTGTCTAATCCATTCTGCTGATGTCTGATAAAACACTTCTACTTGCTCAGTTGTGTTAAGGGAATGTCAGTATTCTGGCAAGGAGAAGAAGTTGCTTTTAGGTCTCCCAAATGCACTCTCAGGAAAGGTAATCTTTATGGCTTAAATCTTTTATGAAAGTGATCTAATTATCTAAATATTCCATAATTTGTATAGGAAATTTCCCTTCATCTAACCTGTTAAGGGTCATGAAGCAAGAGAGGGGAAATATCCAGAAGAAAGACTCTTTTACCAGGCTGTCTTCTTGAAGCTGTAATTGCCTCTATCATTTTAAAAGTATTCTGGTACATGCAAAATAGTATAGGAATAAATAATCATGTAAGTAAATATATTTATATATGACATGAATACTCCTACTCTACTCTTCCCTCAGGATACCTCAAGAACCATGTGTGATGCATGACCTTCTGACTTTCTGAGCAACTGAGTGAGGGCACCAGTGAAAATCCATCCATTATTTCTTTAATTTATAAGATAAATATAATTTTAACACTTTGGCCCCTCATTGTGATGGATCATCTTGCATTATCCCACCTTAGAGACCACTGGCTAAAAGATGTGTGATCCATTCTTTTGTATTTATGTTCTAAGCATTAACCCTGTAGCAAATCAGAATACCAAAATTCTGCTTACTGAACTGCATTATCTTTCTATCTCCTGCTCCCATTTTCAAAAGTAAGTACGCTTTAAGTCCACACATTCAAATTTTATCCACAAATTCTTACAACAGGTATTTGAATATCTACTCTGCACCAAGCCCTGTTCTACACTTCGGGTGATTTGAAAGAAAAAAAATCTATGCCTTCACAGGGCTTATATTTTAGTGGGGAAGATAGAAACAAGTAAGAAAAATTGAAGACACAGGATGATAGGAAAGAGTGCTGAAGGGACGAATAAAGCAGGGAAGGGAGATAGAAAATGTCTTCTGTGGTGTGTGTGAAATGTTTGCATTATTAAGTGGGAAGGCAAGAGAAAAGCCACACCTAGGAGAAGAGTATTTGGGCAGAGGAAGTAGCATTGCAAGAGTCTTGAAGAAAAAGTGTGCTTGGAGTATTTCTGTAATAGCAAAACACCAGTGTAGCTATGCAGTGTGAAAGGGAAGCGTAATAGTTAAGGCCAAAAAGGAAAAGTAGTAGAGATCATTGGGGTGTGGGGATGAAACTGAATCGTGGAGGGCCTCCTGAGGCTTGGCTTTTATTCTGAGTGAGAGGGGGGCAATACAAGGATTTTGAGCAAGGAATTGACATGCTTGGACTTCTATTTTAATAGAGAAAATAGACCAGAGTGATACTGGGGAGACCAGTTAGACCATTGTAGTTACCCTGGGAAAAAATGATGGTTGCATGGATCTAAGTGGTGGCAATGGGGCTGATTTGAAAAGTGGCCAGAATCTGGATATATTTTGAAGGCAGAGCTGACAATATTTGCTGGCGGATCAAATATGGGTTGTAAAAGAGGGGTCAATGACTCAGCTCCATTAGCCTGAGCAACTAAAAGAATAGAATTACTGTTTGAAGTGGAGATTATGGACTTAAAAGTTTGGGAAGAGGGTGCGTTGCTTGTGGAATCAGGAACTTCTCCTTGGACGTTAGATCAAGACTCCGTATTAGACAAGATATTTGCCAAAAGTAAACCATCTCTGCTTTTTTAAAGCTTCTGTCAAAGTTCTTTACCATCATGATCAATGTTCTCCATAGACAGTGTGCTACCTTAGAAACAAAGTATTTCCCCTGATTAATGGCAAACTTCCTTTCACTGAAATAGGGAGTTGGGACACCTCTCATGTTTATCTCTATTTCGGCTGCCCTCTAAGGAAATGAGGTTCAGCTACAGTAACTACCTTTAGCCAACGTATTCTGATGTAATTTTTCTCCCTTCTCATTTATGTACATCTTTTTCCTTAGGTCTTGCCTTAAAAAAAAAAAGTCAGGTGTTATTGAATCTTAGTATTTTGCTGCTTCAAATTCTTTCTGGCCATGGCAAAGCACAAGTTGTGTTTTGTTTTCATAATTTTTTTAATATTCAGGTGATTATGGAAAACAAAGAATTCTTGAACCTCTAAGTCCAGCTTTCAAAATCCAGCTTCCCTTTAAGAAATATGCCTGTATTTGATAATATTGTCAGCAGAAAATGGAGTAAATAAGATTCGAGTTTTCCTAGTAAGTGTTCTAAAGCATCACGTCCAAATCCAGACATTCTCTTAGATGGTATGCTGGGAATGCTGGTCTGTTTAGGCTGACATTAGATGTAAGTTCAGCTATGTATGTTAAAGTTAAACCATAGCATAAAATAAATTCCTCACAGCTAACATTTGAGTATTTGTTATGTGTCAGGCTTGTTCTAAATGCATAATTTTAAACATATTAATTAAAGCTCAAAGCAGCCCTGCAAGATAAGAACTCTTGTCTCTGTTTCACAACAAAAATGAGGTACAGCATTATCTAGTAACTTGCCCAAGGTCCACATGGCTCATGAATACAAGAGCTGGAATTTGAACCTTGGAAGTCTTGTTCCATACCTGTGTATGCAGCCACCATATTTGCTCTTCCCCCTTTTTCATTGAGTGGGATTTGAAGTCTATTTCTTGCACAGTTTTTAAAAAATTACTTAAGATAGCTAACCAAAATTATAACTAAGAAGATTAAACATCAGTAGCAAAATTTTTTTTAAAGAATAAAACAACCAAAAAAGGTTTGGTATTATAACAAAATAAGATAGAACCAGAAGCGGCATGAATGGATTTAATGAAGACCTTTAAGCTTGCTAACTGTGAGCCAGAAATCAATTTAGCACAAAGCTTTTTAGTAGGTTAAACGTGATTAGTTATAAGATCCATGCAGCTCCCTGGAAGGTAGCAACAAATTCTCTGATGCAGAAACTCATGATCATTTCTAGTCCTTCAACCAGAGAAATTCACATCCAGGATGTAGTACCATTGCTTTGTATTGGTGGATTCATGCAATATTTGTCTTTCTATGATGGGCTTATTCCACTTAACATAATGTCCTCAAGGTTCATCCATATTAATGCCTATTGCAAAAGTTCCTTTGTTAAGGCTGAATTGTATTCCAGAGTGTGAATATACTACTTTTTCTTTATCAATTCACCTGTCGGGCATTTGGATTGTTTCCATGCCTTGGCTCTAGTGAATAGTGCCATGGTGAACACGAGAGTGCTAATTATCTCTCCAAGACCCTGATTTCAATTCTCTTGGGTAAATACCCAGAAATGAATGGGATGGCTGGATCATATGGTAGTTATGCTTTTAATTTCTTGAGGAATTAAAAAAAATTTTTTTGCTTTTCCAAACAAGGGTTCCAGCCTCTCTACATCCTTGCTAATACTTTGTTGTCTTTTGTATTTTGAAAATAGTCAACCTGACATGTGTAATGACATCTCATTGTGGTTTTGATTTGCATTTCCCTGATGATTAGTGACATTGAGCATTTTTCATATACTTGTTGGCCATTTGTATATCTTCAGAGAACTAGCTATTTGAGTCCTTAGCCCATTTTTTAATTGAGTTATTAGGGGTTTTTACTATTGAGTTATAAGAGTTTTTTATATATTTTAGAAATTTAGGCCTTATGAGATATGGTTTGCAAATAAACTTTCCTATTCTATAGGTTGTCTTTTTGTTCTGTTGTTCACTTTGCTATGCAAAAGTTTTTGAATCCCACTTATTTATTTTTGCTTTTGTTGCCTGTGCTTTTGGTGTCCTATCTGCTGCTGCTTTCCCAAGTAGATGAGCTATCATGGTGCCTGGCACATGATAGATGCTCAAAAGCTATTTCTTAGATAATTGAGGAAACGGTTAGAACTCTGAACCATTAAGCTACCAAAACACTAAGTAGGAGCATTAACAAAAGCAGTCAAAATAATGCAGATTGCTGAAGGTATTTGTCAGAAAATATGCTGGTTTTGGCTGAAAAGATAAAAATGGAAAACATGAAGACATTGCAGAAAGTGACAATAAGTAGGTGACTGGGTAAGAAGATGAAACCCATGGATGATGCTAAAAGAGAACAAAAAAGATTCTCCTGGAGAAAAGAGAAGGGATATCAACTATAGCCCCAAAGCATGTCATCCAGATTTGGAAGCCTATCTTTGGTCCGAAAGGTACAAAAAGCAGTCCAAGATTGAAAGGGAAAATTAAGATCTGTCTGCCTTGGAATTTCCTGAAGTTCTGCTGTATCTTATTGCGTGTAACTATCAATAAAAATACAGAATGTGAAACTAGAAGGAATCTTGACAATCAAGTTACAGTTGAGAAACCAAAGCCAAGTCAGACAAAGTAGCTACTGACTGATAAATCTGGTACTAGAGCTTCTGTTTCCTATGTTCATCCTAACACAGGAACTCGAGTCACCAAGATTCAGTTAAATTCCCAAGTTTCGTTTGTTGAAGCAGAGATAACTATGTTGCACTTTAATCATTTTTATTTTAAAATTAAAGGTGCCAATAGAATGAAAGCATCAACTCTCGTTGTAATATAAACAATGATTCCCAATTGTAGAGGATAATGGGTTTCAGAAATCCTTCAACTAAAAGGTTGCCTAGTTTAGAAATGAAACACAAGAATAGGACATAAAAATCAAAGCCTTGTACAGTAGTTTCACTAATAGCCCTTTGGTACTCTACATGAATCATTCAGCCAACATGAATGTTCACTCAAATGACAAGGCTCTTATTTTACTTTTTCTGTTTATTGTGAAGTTAGCACAGTTGTTTTGCATAACACACCCATGCAAGAATGCAACACATACAGATACTCCTCACTTTCAACTGGCTTCTTTGTCAAGACAACAAAAAGGAGTTATTTGAAATGTTGATTGTAATGTTTCATTAAAATCTTAAAATTACTATATTGCCAGTCAACTCAAGATCTTTTTTTTTATCCATGATATAATTTAATAATAATGGCATCTGAAACCCTAATTACTCCCATAAAGTTGTCCAAAGCCTGACTCAAGAGAGACAGATCCCTAGGTGGAGAGATAGTAGTTGAATTGGACTAGCTGTACAAGGACAAAAGAAGGATTTCCCACAAAACGGCTATCCAAGACCTATGTAGTAGGTGTGAGTTCCCAAAGCTGGGTTGGGCTCTGGTGCAGGTGAGGAGGTATAATGGGAGGAATTTCCCACTGTGGGTCTTGGTAACATGTTAGGATTCCTAAAGTAATTATTTCCAAAGCTGAGTGTAAACAGGGATTGGGGATAGGATAGGAAATGACAGGAGCACCTGGATGCTCCAGTCAGTTAAGCATCCATCTCTTGGTCTCAGCTCAGGTCATGATTTTAGTTTGTGGGACCATACCCCACATAGGACTCTGCATTGTCAGCACAGAGCCTTCTTGGGATTCTCTCTGTCCCTCCCCCACTCCCCATCTCTATAAGTTTTTTTTTTTTAATTTTAGGGGACAACAGATTTACTGTTCCCACATCCCCACCAAAACCATAATAATTATCCACACACCCAGGTGTGAAAACTAGGAAGGAATCATAACATCTAGAGATTGGCAGTTTCTTGGAGCTCTGTCCCTCTGCCTCACACTCATACACCAAACAGCCGCTTCCAGTTTTGGAATAAGTATAGCTTCTCAAGATGACGTTTTGAAAGAATCAGTGTTCACTTGAATGTGTAAATTCTAACACATTTGTTAGTGTAATTTCTATGTTAGTCACACTGCATGAAGGCAAATGTTAATTATATTTTTGATTGATTTTACTCAGAACTCAGCAACAGCAGGAATCCTTGAATGAGGTGTACTATACAAAGTTGGTATCTAGTCACAGAGGTAATGATTAGAACAATGAAGTGATGCCCATGATGTGATGCTACCAAAGTCAAAGATACTGCTCTTGAGACGTGGCCTTTTGCAGAGAAGCAGTAAGACTGTTTACCACTTTGGCATATGCTATAGGAGTTTAATAGTTGGAGAGTTTACAACCCAGAGTTCGTTTAAAAGTGCTTTTGCAGTTTTATTATTACTACTGACTTCAAATATGGCTATATTTATTTACTAAAGTGTTTTAATTCCTTTAAAAGTACAAAAGGACCCTTGAAAATATCTGGGTGGAATTTCACAAACACAAGGAATTCTTCAGACAAGGCATGAATCCAAGCCTTAGTCCAGTCTGGCCTCAGATACCAGTCTTTAGATGTTCTTTTATCAGAGCAGGTAACAATGAGCAGTTATTCTCTGTAAATAAACTAGAGACTGAGTGAGGGGAGTTCGAAAATACTGAGATAAGCAGTCCCCCTTTGGAGAAGATCCAATTCTACTGAGGCAGCATTTCCTGTAATTTTGTAACATGCTTTTATGTTTAACTCCTTGGCTCTATTGCAGTTAGGAATTGCATTACCTGCTAGCCCATGGAAGTAAGATAATCCAACTCTTTGGCATCAACGAATTAATACTCATTATACCTCATTTTAGTCCTGTAAGACTTTGGTGTGAGTCCTATGTGTGGAATTATACTTGTCAGAGCAGATGGCCCCAGCTCGGTAGATGTATGGCCCCTTCAGTTGGAGAGCTCAGAAGCCTCTTTGGAATATAACAAAACCAAGGAATCTTAAAGAAGTTACAAAATTATCTTCAGTTTAAGTATTTTTTAATCATTCAATGGCTAAAGAAAAGGATATTCTAAACTATTCATAGCTGAAACACTTCTGAAAGGGTCTGGTTTGAGGTGTAGAATTCAGGGCACTGATGAAACTTGAGAAATCCCCTAACAGGTTCCAAGAAGCCACCCTTATGAGCCTGTATCAGAATTTAGTTCTATGTTGATCTGTGGCAACAGTGTGAACATATTTTTTATCTGCCTGGGTTTATTGTGCTGGGAATTTGAATAGTTGATCTTAACCCTTTTATGTATTTCTTCATTATGATGTATTAAACCTGCTTACTCGTGAAATATACTACAAGATGGGAGAGACATGAATGAAAGAATTGATACAACATGTAGTAGTTTGAATTTTTACTCTGAGAATATTACATTAACTTTATAATGATAATATGCCATTATCATTGCTCATAACAGCTGACACTTTGAGCTACCAGTTAACCTTCTGGATTCCAAAATACCCGTGGTGTAATTTGCAAGAATACCTGTAACCAGAGGACCCAGCATTCACTAGAGAAGATTTACATGCCAACAAGTGAGAACATTTTCAGGAAATCTAGTTTGTGACTTTGCTTTTTTTTACAGTTTCTCTTTAAGTGGAAAGGTGACAGAAGTCTTTATTTGGAGAACTAGGTATGATGGAACAAAATGGAGTCTTATGCACTGACATCAACCTCCTGGCTGGTAAAAACACAGTGACTTTTTAAGACCCTCCTTCATTTGCTTGTTTGCAAGGTTTATTCCCAGCTAACACAGCATTTCTAAAATGCCAGCATTTACTTTTTGTTTTCTCGTGTCATGTCTAAGCAAACTCAGCTTATCTGGATGCCAAAGAGGTAATGAATGCCATGTTTTGGGGAATTCCAGGAGATCAGTTCTCTATGTGACGTTGAAAAAAGTGGATTTGGCTTATTAATAATTCTAAAATTTGATCCCCTTTCTGGAGCAAATATCTTCTCATGGAGAAAAACTATTTTATGACTAGCAAACATGTGTCAGGGGCTAATATATACATACAGATCTTCCACGATTTACAATGGAGTTGCGTTCCAATAAACCCATCTTAGGGTGAAGATGCATTTAATACACCTGGCCTGCTGAACATCATAGCTTAGCCTAGACTACCTTAATGTGCTCAGAACACTTACATTAGCCTATAGTTGGGCAGAATCATCTAACAAAGCCTATTTTATACTAAAGTATCCAATATCTCATGTAACTTATTGAATACTGTACTGAAAGTGAAACACAGATGGTTGTATGGGTACAGAGTGATGGTAAGTGTATCAGTGGTTTATTCTCCTGATCTCGTGGCTGACTAGGAGCTGTGGCTTGTTGCCACTAACCAGCATCACAAGAGAGGATCGAACTGTCTGTCGCTAGCCTGGGAAAAGATCCAAATTTAAAATTCAAAGTACAGTTTCTACTGAATGTGTATCGCTTTTGAACTATCATAAAATCAAAAAATTGTGAAGTCAAGCCATTATAAGTTAGGAACCATCTGGAAAAACTGAATCAAAGTATAAGTAGTGCAACGCTTTATGATCAATATGTTAGAAAAGCAACTCAGAGCAAAATTCTTTTTAGTGTATTAAGTCTTAATGTGATTTGGACTGGGACTGAAACTATTTCTCTGACTTCATTCTGCTTCTTGAAGGCTAGGGGGCCTTTGGTAATAGAATAAGAGGCCCCCATTTGAAGGGAGGTCTGTAAGAAAATACAGGAGACAAAAGTTTGATCCCTCATAAAACCTGAGATTGTGACAAATAAGAGGATGTCTTGTATATGGTCAGCATTCAGTTAAATATTCATTGGATATTTGAGCAGAAGCAGACCCTTCAGCCTTCATGAATGATGAAGAGCTATTTTTAATTTTCCAGCAACCTTGAGATCACAAGACAGGAGAGAGAAACTCCACTCCTGAGCAGAGTAGGAAAGTAATAAGGGTCTCTGCTGACAGTTATGATATACCTTTTCTCTCTCCTCATCGTGTGGGACTCGTGGGGAAGTTTCAGAGAAGGAAGTCTGTTGACAGCTTAATTGGAAAGCAAGAGCAAATTGTAATTTGATCTTTTTCTCTGCATGAGCATCACAATTTACAGAGCTTTGTTAAACTTTAGTGATTAAGGAAAAAAACATTAAATAATGTCTGAAAAGAGAGATTCTTTCTTTTCACTCACCACGAGAGTTGTTTTGTTGAATATCTCTTAATTGCCTGACTAGTCAGACATGTTTAGCCACTGGGAAAAGGAAACATGTATTGAATACCAAATGCCTACTTTGGGTTCATGTATTCACTAAAAGTATACTGAGCATCTAGAAAGTGAGAAACACTTGGGGATACAAAGATAAGTAAAATAGACATGGTCCTTACCCTCAGAATGCTGAAATCTAGTGAAAGGAAGTGGGCAAATAAGCAATTACAATATGTGTAAGAGCTATGACAGAAATAAAGATGTCAATCTTTGTGATTGGCACAGAGCACATAGGAGGGGCACTGAACCAAACTTGGGAGGTCAAAGAAGGCTCTCTAGATGAAAGGGATATCAATCAAGGACCTGAAAGGAGGTAAAGGTAGTCAAAGATAAGGGAGGGTGGCAGATGAGGGCAGCAACAATAGGATCCCCAGCAGAGGGAACAGCTCTGCTTGTGCAGAGGCTCAACACCAATAGAGTAGCTGATATTTTAAGGAACTGAAGTTGAATGTGGCTAAATGGAGAATAAAAGGAGGGGAACAGCCAAGAGAAGAGGCCAAAGAACCAGGCTGGAGACATAACAGACAGCTTTTGTAAGAAAAGCCAAGTTTTTAAACTTTATCCTAATGGCTGTAGGGAATCAGGGGATGCCAAGATCAGATCTGCACTTTGGAAGGCTCACTCGGCTGTACCATGGAGAATGGGTGTGCAAGACTGGAGGCAGAGTGAAAGTTTTAGAATAGCTGATGTGAGAGTTGATGGGGAACTGTGTGAGGGAAGTAGCAGTGAGAATGGAGAAAAGTGGATGGATCTGAAACATATTTAACATATGTAAGAGTAAACTTAGCAAGACTGTATGATTAATTAGTCTTAAAGAGGACCCATGATAGTCCTGGACAACTAGATGGGTGGTTGTTCATTTACCATATTGGAATAACAGAAGAGCAGGTTTAGGGAGGGGGATGAATGTAGTTTGAGATCCTTATAAGATATCCATGATGCTGTTCTGTTGGTTGTTGAATGTAGGACTCTGAAGCCCCAAATGAGATCCACCTTGGAGATACAATGAAGATTTGGGGATCACCAGCCTGAGTCCGATAAGTGAGTGAAATTTCCCAGGAAGCCATGACCTGGACAGAAAAGATGAACCTTTAAGGGGTAGGGTAAAAGTAAAGAAACCCATAACAGAGACTGAGAAAGAGATGTCAGAGGGAAAAAAAGACAAACAAACAAAACAGAAGAAATGAATGATATGGAAGGCAAGGGACGAGGTATCTACAGAGCAGTGTCTACAGAGTCACATTTCTGAGGAGCAAAGTAAGTAGGGGACTGAGACATATCCATTGGATTTGGCCATAAGGAAGGTGTTGGTGACCTTGACAACAGCATTTTCATGGAGTGGTGGGAGCAGAAACCATGCCCTGAAGGTTTGAGAAGATCTTGAGGGATGAAGTGGAGACCTGGAAAAGTCAAGTAGGGAAGGGAGAGAAGTGAAGGAGGGGAGTAGAGGGGAAAGAGAGAGAGAAGACAAAAAACTGGACAGGGATGTAAGGTTGAAGGAAAGTTTTTATATGATCGTTTTGCAGGTGAGAACTACTTGAAGATGCCTGAAAACTGAAAGGAAGGAGCCAATGGAATAGGGGAGGAAGTTGATGGAGAGAGGGTAGACCCTGAGTGGGATGGAAGAAATTGGATAACTAGCACAGGGGAAGAATTAGCCTTCAGAAGCTAATTTCATTGTAACTGGAGGAAAGGGGGGGAATGGGCATGGATCATTTTGGAGGGGGGAGTTGAGGGGCTCCTGTCTAATGGTTTTTTATATTTTCCCTCTGAAATAAGCAGAGGTCAACTGCTGATTTCAAGCAATTAAGAGGGAAATGGGAGAAGGAAGAGAGAAAAGTTTGAAGTGCATGAAGGAGGTTTAAAGTGGCTACTGCAAAGAATTGGAGACACCACTGATCAACACTGAGGGCCCAGGTGAGGTTGGAGAATGTACTAGATATTGGCAGTGATCTGCTTACTCATGTAATTTAACCACCAGCTTTTAGAGCCCCAGTATTGGTATGGGGAGGAAGTTAGAATGATCCAGCTTTGCTATATTAGTTATATTTGGTTGCAAGAAAAGTCCAAATAATAGTAAATGTGAAAAAGGTTGATTGCTCTATTACATAAAATCCAGGTAGAATAGGGCACCAAGGTGTTGAGAATGAAGAATCAAGAGGCTTTCTAGCTCCTTGTTTGACCTCAGGATTTTGTCTTCCATGTCCTTGTCTAGCAGTTTCTCCAACTCCATCCTTTTCAGCAGGAAGAAGGAAGGATCAGAAGACCATACACCATTGATACTTAAATCCATTGACCATAGAGCATGGAATGTCTGTTTGCAAGGAATGCTGTCAAATAGTCATTTTTATGAGGGGGGTTTAACCTGTTTTTTTTTAAGTTTGTTTGTTTGTTTTGAGAGAGAGAGAGAGAGTACAAGTGGGAGAGGGGCAGAGAGAGAGAGAGAAAGAGAGGGAGAGGGAGAGGGAGAGGGAGAGGGAGAGAGAGAGAGAGAGAGAATCCCAACCAGGCTCTGTACTGTCAGTGTGGAGCCCAGGACAGAGCTCAAACTCACAAACTGAGATCATGACCTGAGGCAAAGTTGGATGCTTAATCAACGGAGCCACTCAGGCATCCCAATGGCAAATAATCTTTATAATAGATGGCCCTGTGCCCCATTACATTTTTAAATTAAAAGCTTGAGCCCAGACCATAAGAGATACTAATAGCATTTATCAAGGTAGGTACAACAGAATGGGGGTAGGAAGTCAGTGTCACCCCTAGTCATAACAGTTCCAAACACTCCTAAGGAGGCATTACTGCTCACAGTTGAGAACCACTGGTCTAAATTCATCATGGTGATTCCAGCTCCTTTGCCACTGTGATTGGCTCAGGGGTGGACAGTTTAAGCTAGAGCTGACTGAATTAGCACATGACAATCTCCTAGTCACCATGATTGGCTCATTCTGTTCCAATTAATACAAAGTCTGGATTATTGTTTGATGGTTAGAGACTTACTCCCTTTCAGTCCCCCCAGACATAATGAGGAGGTATGTGAGCCCAATTGCTGCTGACATTTTGCTTATAACCAGTAGGGGAGACAGTCCCAAAATGCAGCGGGACACTAAGGGTGGTGGAGGAGAAAGACAGAAGGGAATTGAGTCCTTGGGAACTGAACTGCAACCAACCCCAAATCCCTTGCCACTGATGAATGTTCAGGTACTTGAGCCAATAAATGCCCTAATGTTTAAACTAGTTAGACTTATGGAGCCTCTTACTTGCAAATTAAAACAAGAGGGAAACAGAGGAAGGTTAGGTCAAGGGAGTAAAAGTCCAGGAAGGATGTAAAAGAGAGGAAGGGATATGACAGATGAATGGAGGGGCTTATGTTTTCAGTGGAAACCAAGAAAAATGGGGAGAAGAGGTATGCAGAGCCTAGTTGGATGCAAGATTTCTTAAAAATGAGCCTCTGTTCTCTTGGACTGGGGTTTGGGAGTAAACAGAATAGTTCTAGCATCGTGTTAGGATAGCCCAATGAGGTTTGCATTAACTCCACTGTATGGAAGAAGAAAATTGAGACACCTAAGACACCAAAGCTGGCAGAGCTAAGTCCTTGATAGTTGGACTCCTGTGCCCGAGTTCATTCCACCATTTCTCCATTGCTATTTGATGCCAAAGGGGTAGAAATGTCCAGAGTGGGGACAAATCCACCTCCTCAACCCTTTGCATGCCTCAATCCAGGATGGCAGCAAGACTGGGTCAGTAGGATTGTGTTCCCCTTTAGCAGTGATGGCCTGCCTACAGGATGTATGGTGTGTGTTCAAGATACAAAGCACAGATGGCCTAGGCTAGCTGGAGAGGCAAAGCAGACAGCTTACAAAACCAACAGCAGTGCAAATGAAAGTAATAACCACAAGGTGCACAGCGAAGATTCCTGGTGAGATAAAAAAAATATATTAAATGTTAATTGTCAAGCATTCACTGCCAGATTCTGTGTGTCTGTATTTTTTTAAGTAATCTTGGGGTGCCTGGGTGACTCGGTGGGTTAAGGGTCCAACTCTTGGTTTCAGCTTGGGTCATGGTCTTGGGGTTTGTGTGTTTGAGTCCCTTGTTGGGCTCTGTGCTGACAGTGTGGATCCTGCTGGGGATTGATCTCTCTCTCTCTCTCTCTCTCTCTCTCTCTCTCTCTCTCTCTCTCTCCCATTCACTCTCTCTGTCTTGAAATAAACAAATTAAATTAAAAATTTTTTAAATTTTTAAGTAATCTTTGTACCCAGCATGGGTCTCTAACTCACAACCCAGAGATCAAGAGTGGCTCTTCCAACTGAGACAGTCAGCACCCCTGCGTTATTTTCATTTCAGAAATTTTTCTTTTTCCCACTTTAACTTATTTTTTGAAAGTTAGTGCTTATGCCTGGTATAAATGCAAAGGGTACCAAAGGTCTGCAGTAAAAAATGTGTCTTTCTCCCTCCTTGGTCCCCCAGTTGCCTTTACTGGAGGCAACCAACGTTGACAGTCAACCCCTGCTTCTTTCCTTTCCCCCCTCCCCACCCTGTCTACCCATTATAGGCTAAGCTGAGTTCTCTTCTTAGTAAAGATACAAACTTTCCTAATGTAGCAATCTTGAAATGTATGCACTAAAAATCAGATACACCAACAAAACAAAACACTTTATTGTCTACAGTGACTTCTTGCTGAAAAGCCCCCATTGTTGGTGTAGATGGAAAGCGCTTGAGGTTGCCAGTTAAGGATATCTGAGTTTATGTTTAAAACAGTCCCCTTGGAAAACCACTCAGTCTTTCAGGGTTTGTGCTTCATCCGAAGATTCTCTTCTCCCCTTCCCAGGTAGAAGGGAAGCTGCAGGAAAGGTGCAAGGAAAGTCTGTCTGCCAGCATGCATGCCTTCCTGGCTTCCTTTTGTGAGGAAATTTTTCTCTCCAGGCTTAGGTCTACATTGATTCCAGCTACTGATAGCCACAGTCTCCACCACAGCCCTTGGGTAAAGACCCTTGCACTTTCTTGGTCCAAAGCCAGGCCTCCGCCAGGCCATTCATCCTGTTGGCCCTTGTCATTCTTTCCTACAGAAAACAACAGGCCCCAAGGCCCAGGAAGCACTCTCCCAAGGCCTCTTGTTGCCCAAGCGTAGCATTTCCACCTCTGTGTAGTTGGCCAGGTTCCAAATGCAAAGTAGGGTACATATGTCCTCTACTTGAGGACCCCCTCATCACTCACCTGGGCAACACTGCTTATACTCTGTGAATCATCCAACTTCCTGCCTGCTGCTCAAGCTTGATTTTTCTTTCTTGTCATGGGAAAATTTCTCTGACATCATATCCTGTGTTCTTCCTGGCACTATCTATGATCTTTTTAGGGGCAGTCCTCCAAGTTCTTATTGGTTATACAATTATATGATTTTTCTTTCAACATAGTCTGGCTTTTCCTAATCAAAAGCACTTGATTTCAAACTATTGTCTTGCCACACATTTTTTTTAAATCCTACTTTGAAACTCAAAGCTAAATGAAGACTTATCCATTCTTGACTGGGTTTTTTCTCCCTGTGACTCACTACATGCCATTGACTCAACTGGCAGGGAAGCCACAGGGACAAGGGTTTATTGGGAAGTCAACATATATTGGTTGGATATCTCACAGATGCCGTTTCTATTACATCAGCACAAGGTTTCCGGTGCTGGCTGAAGGAAAGCCAGCGTCAATGTGGTAACTGCTACTAAGTTTGCATTTTGTGAAATGGGCACACCCACTTCATGGTCCTCCAAGTGAACATGACCAAAACTGAACTACTGATTCCACCACTGTCCACCCAGTGTTGCAGGTGCAAACCTGAGTCATCTGCGTTCCTCTCTTCTCCGCACCCCACCTTTAATCCACCTGATGTTCAGTGCCACTAAAGGGAAGGGGAGACTTTCTAATTTCCACAAAAATACTGTAGGGGCCAACATGTCCTCTTCGCTGAAACCCTAGGCCAAGCCTCCAGCATCTGCCATTGTTTCCTCCCTACCACTGTCTCCCCACTTCTATATTTGACCTCCTACAATCCATTCTCCACAAAGCAGCAGACTTATCTTTTTAAAATATAAATTAGCTTATATCACTTCCCATCTTCCTTGCTTTAAATCGTCCAGTGGTTTCCCATCAGTCTTTGACCTGGCTGTGCCTCCCTCTTCAGCCTCATCTCCTTGTGCTCTTCCAAGCAGTCCCTCTTATTCTGCTCCAGCCATACTCCCCATCTGTCTGCCCTCAAACAGACCAGGTCCATTTCTACCCCAGATCCGTTGCACTTACTGTTTCTTTGCTAGATCTTCTCCCTAGATGGCCGCCCTGCTGCCCCTTTCTCAGCCTTTAGGTCTCAACTCAGAGGTCACCAAGTAACCACATCACATCTCACGTCCCATCAGCAATATTACCCTATTTTATCTTCTTCACAGCACTTAGTGCTAGAAATTATATTTGTTTTTTACATGTTTATTACCTATCTCCCCCTCACTTGGAATGCAGCCACCATGGGCAGGGATTTGATTTGCTTTCTTTAGCACTGTTATTTTGTTTAATATATAGTGCTTGGCACATAGTAAACACTCAGTAAATATTTGTGGACTGAAACCAACTGATTTCAATCAGAAGGGAAAAGGAAGGTAATACTTTTTTTAATGCCACAGCACTAGTGGATGCCGTTTATTAGTTTGCCATTTAGAAGAAATCATCTAGGGGCACCTGGGTGGTTCAGTCAGTTAAGTGTCTGACTTCACCTAGGTCATGATCTCACGGTTCATGGCTTCAAGCCCTGCCCTGAGCTCAGCATTGATAGTGCAGAGCCTGCTTGGGATTTTCTCTCTCCCTCTCTCTCTGCCCCTGTCCTGCTCTATCTTTGTCTCTCAAATAAATAAACTTAAAAGAAAACAAAACTAGAAAAATCATCTAATTCTACTAGTTTCTTTGCAATGGAATCATCAGATTAATGTAGCTTTTTAGTGAGAATCTTGGCTGCAAGACAGAACTGGTGTCTATATTTATGCCGCAGAAAAGCAGCTTTTTCAAATAATCAAGTCAGATCAAAGTATAAATTGTCAGACTTATTTGCCAGGTACAAAATTTGAATGATTGCATGTGTGTTAGTGTGTGCTTAACCTGCTGTGGGCCCCCTGCTATTTTAGGGTCTCCTGATTGCTAAAAGTTGTTTACTTGATGTCTTTCATTTTAAGTATGGCTGAAGAGGCAGGGATGATCAGAGGCAAGATGTAGAAATAGAGGCAACATGAATGGTGTTTCAGGCACACTATAAAACAATTAACAACAATCTTTAGGTATTTCTTGTACTTTCAAAACTGAAAACGAGGCTCTCCTTGATATATGCTGCGAAGTTTTTAAAACTGATACACCAGAAAGTCTTGAACAGCTGCACAGAACCTAAAGCAGGGACTTCAAAATGCTGCTCTAGTTGACACGTATTAGAACAAAGATGGAAGAAAATTAGGTCTCATCTTGGTCAGAATAGATGAAGTCAAATATCCTCCCATGCCAGTGTTACAGAATCTGAAATTTCTACCTGTAGAGCTTCTGTTTTTATCCTGGAGTTCTCTTTCAAAATGCATATGTTCCTGGAAATATAGTAGACTGATCCATGAAGGTATTGACACTAATTAGATCCATGTTCCTTCCCCTGGGAGAGATTACCAGTACAAGAGTCTGAAAAAGAAAGGAAGACAAGCATTGGAGGAGACTAGAAGCACCAAATATGGCTTTTCCGAACATGGAATGGACTCAATGCAGTACAGTAGTTGTTGAACTCCTCTGGATGATAATATCATGGGGCAAATGATTTAAGAGTGAATTTTGTAATGTGAGTTAATCTGAGAAAATAGGTTTTTTAGACTTTAAGTGTTGCTATGCAATATGAATTTTGATGGATTTTTTTCCATTTAGGGTCCCGACAGGAAACAGATGGCACACTTAAATTAGGAAAATTTGACAAGAGTTTCTTTTCAAAGAGACTATTTACAAAGGACTGCTGGGGTATAATGGAAATGCAAGGAGTAGCCTAGGAAGTAGAAGTTAGAAGTTGCAGGGTGATTGACACCCTTTCGCCCTAAGGGAGTGATTTTCAGAACTTGGAAAGCGAGAGTTATTTGGAACAGACCATTGTAAGAGGAAAAATGACCTTGATGCAGCCAGCCAAAGGTAAACCCACTGGGAAAAAGCCAATGGATGAACACTTTGACCTTCCTCTCCTCCCTTCCTCTGGTCTTCTGCCAGGGCTCCCCATTTGCCAAACCCAACTGGAAGCTAAAGGGAAAGGGCACACATCCCTGGGCAGAGAGGAAGGTAGACAGTGGGTCTCTGGAGCAAATGGAAGATACCCAGTATATTGATACTTCCAGTCACTTGACAAGAAGTTCTGAAATAGAGCCATCCAACATCCCTCCCCTTTCCCACTGCAAGCTTTCAGAGTGAAGCTGCCATGGGCTGGAGGAGAGGAAAGGATGTGTCCTTAAAGTCAGTTTTGATTAGTATCTTAGACTTATCTAATTTATGCATGGAGACTATGTATATAACTGAAGTTGACAGTCCATGACATCAGAGTGGCCAGAAAATCTGAGAGCCTACCAGAATTTTCATCACAGAACAGAGAAAGATGACCTTATGCTACCTTTCAACTACCACCCGACTTGATATACATGTAAAGTAACAATGGGAACAAAAATAAATAAGGGTGCATTTTGGTTAGGTCAGAGAATTGTGCTTATTCAACATACCACTCACATAATCTTTACCAACTTTTTCACTTTATAGGTCATGAAACTGCATTGCAGAGAGCTTAATTCACATACCCCGTTTCAAGCAAGCCATTTCACACCAAAATTCAAACTAGGGGTATGACTTGAGACGTCCAAAGGATATGTAGCTATAGGCTTACATGGGCAGGTAGCACTGGGGCAAATTTCAAGCAAGGTTGAAGATGTTGATTAGCTATCTTTGCTATCTTTTGCCTGTGAGTAGGGACGTCTTACTGACTAGGCCAGGCTTCCTTGTTACAATGATTTATACCTCTATGCTGAAGTTTAAACCTTAGTTTTGTGATTCAGAAACTCAATTTCATCTGCTCACTTAAGAATAATCTGGTCCTAATGAACCAGTTTGCATTTGCCAACCTCACAACAGATTTAAACCAAAATGTCCATTGAATTACCCTAAGAAATATTATTGTCAAAAAGAGAAGACTGGTCTCAGCCGGTCAATATTCCATGGCAGATTGTTCAGAGAAAGAACATAAACAAATAAGATATTCACTTTCATTCTGAAGAAAATATCTCTGGCTCAGTCGGTTAAGCATCTGACTTTGGCTCAGGTCATGATCTCGTGGTTTGTGGGTTCGAGCCCCACGTCAGGCTCTGTGCTGACAGCTAGCTCAGAGCCTGGAGCCTGCTTCTGATTCTGTGTCTCCCTCTCTCTCTGATCCTCCCCTGCTCATGCTGTCTCTCTCTCTCTCTCTCAAAAATAAGTAAAACATTAAAAAAAAAAAGAAAAGAACTCAAAGTGTAAATCCCACTGACCATGGGTCAAAAGCATAAATTCACAGTAAATGACAATGTATAATATTAATAAATTGCTTTACTGATGATATGCCCTGCATTTTTACAAATACCTGAGTGTTTTTGATATGTATATATGACCACACAGTAAAACCCTGGCATCATAAAACTTAGATTAGCCAGAACTTAATTAGAACCTTAATCTAAAAGAATTTCTGTTGAGGGCACCTGACTAGCTCAGTCAGTACAGCATGTGACTCTTGATCTTGAGATTGTGGGTTTGAGCCCACATTGGGGGGTAGAATTACTTAATAAAGAAAACCTTTTTTATTTTTATTTTTTAATTTTTTATTTATTAAAAATTTTTTTTAATATTTTATTTATCTTTAAGAGAGAGAGAGAGAGACAGTGTGGGCTGCCAGCACAGAGACTGATGTGGGGCCTGAACCCATAGACCTGAGCCAAAGCCGTATGCTCAACCAACTGAGCCACCCAGACACCCCAATTCCTATATTCTTTAGAGTCCTCTTTACCCCATAGTAGTTAATCCCATTTTTACTTGATATAATTTATATTAAACTTTCCCTGTTCAAATTATTATATGATTTCTGTCGTCTAACTGGACTGTGTTACAGTGCACTCGACTTCTATGAAAATAAGGCGAATAATAACTGAAGTTATGCTAAAATCAGAGTTAACATTTTTTTCAAGACATTTTTGATAACCTGTAGAGATTAATCTGCAGCTGCTCATATCATGTACAGTAGGAATATATGTTCAGGATGATGATATTGGGACCATACTAGAGGCTAAATGACCAAAGAGAGGCTGATAGGCTACACTTAGGGAAGCCAAAGATTAATAAAAACCAATGTTGAAGCAATAGCATTTAAGTAGTATGACACATACTATTGGTAGTGAACACGTTTCTCACTTGTAACTATTAAGTGTAATAGAGGTAATGCTGATAAAGATGATGAAGATGATAGCCAACATTCACTGGTACTTACTATGTGCCAGCACTGTTCTAAGCTCTGCCGCTGTGACAAAAGGTTTGAGAACGGGTAGGAAAAAGCCCAGAGAACAAGCAAGGAGGCAAGTGAGGAGGCTACTGCAGAAGTCCAGGCATGAGGTCATGGTGGCTGGGACAAGGAAGATAGGGGGCATGCAGCTGACTCGCTGATGTCCAGAGCAGAGAGGACTCCCTCACCAGTTCAGCCACCAATCAGTCTGCACCGGAGCAACCATTCAGTTAGCCGCCAGAGAAGCAGGACTTGAGATGGAAAAAGAATCTTTTCTTTCTTTGTTAAGCTCCTACCATGTGGACAGCACTGTGTTACCCAATAATAAGGGTACTGTGTAATAACAACACATTCTCCAGTACTTTGTGACCCCACAGAAAGCTATAAAATGATAATGCTACTAGAAGAATATGTAGAATATACTTGAGACTTTGGGATGGGGAAGAACTTGTAAATCAGACCCAAAAAAAGCACAGGCCACAACACAAAATTTTGGCAGATTTTACCACACCAAAATTAAGGCTATTATAGACAAACTTATGCAGAGGACAACTGGAAAGAAAATATTTAGAAGGTATTTCAAACCAATAAAAAATTAAAACCTAGCATATACATGATATCACTCATATGTGGAATTTAAGAAACCACATTAGCAAAGGGGGGAGAGGGAGAGAGAGAGAGAGAGAGGCAACTAAGAAAGAGACTCTTAACTATAGAGAATAAATGGATGGTTACCAGAGGGGAGGTTGGTGGGGATAAATAGTGGAAGAGTTCAATCACTATATTGTACAGCTGAAACCAGTATAACACTGCATATTAACCAACTGGAATTTAAATAAAATTTTTTTTGAAAACTAGCATCTATAAGGAGTTCCAGGAAATCACATAAAGCACCCATTAGAAACTATTAAAGAGGTGCCTTGGTGGCTCAGTTGGTTGAGTGTCAGACTCTTGGTTTGGTTTCAGCTCAGGTCATGATGTCACAGTTCATAGGTTCATGCCCCATGTCGGGCTCTGTGCTGACAGTGTGGAGCCGCTTGGGATTCTGTCTCTCTCTCCGTCTCGCTCTGACCCTCTCCTACTCGTGTACTCTCTTTCTCAAAAAAAAAAAAAAAAGAAAGAAACTTAAAGAAAAAATCAGTGACACTTGTTAAAGAAGGCAAGGCAGACTTTAATTGAGAAGCCCCGCAGTGGGGTTTTACATTAGGAGGAATTGGGCTCAAGTCAGAATACAGCACGGGCAAGTGGGAATTTATAGCAAGGGGCAGGGGTGGGAGGAAGTCAGTGAATGGAAAATTACTACGAGGAGGTATCAGGGGTAAGAGGGCATCTGGCGAAACCCACCTCATAGGATTCTTGGTGAAAGCAGGTCAGAATGAGTCGACATCACCTGGGGGCAGAGGAAGATGAGGAACCAGATCAGATATCAAGGATGATCAGATATCGAGTATGGGGGGTTCTTGGTATAACTAGATTTTACAAGGAAGTGTACATATGGCCCAAGGAGAAGAAGTTTCAGGAGATTGAGTAGTTTAGTCAAGCAGAGAATTTTGTCAAAACATCAACAGAACATATGAATAGCTCGTTCTCAGAAGTGGAAAGCCAAATGACTAAGAAAGGTTGACGAGGAGTTCAGTGTCACAAGTAAACAGAGAACTGCCTATTAAGACTAATTACTGGGGCCTCCTGAATGGTTCAGTTGGCTAAGCGTCTGACTCTTGGTTTTGGCTCAGGTCCTGATCTCATGGTTCAAGGGTTCATGCCCCATGTTGGGCTTTGTGCTGACAGCATGGAGCCAGCTTGGGATTCTCTCTGCCTTTCCCTGTGCCCTGCTCTCAAGCTCTTTCTCTCTTAAAAAAAAAAATAATAATAATTACTCACAACTGATAGATTGGTAAAATTAAAAGGTGGGCAATGAATTGGCAGTCTTGGCAAAGATGTGAGGAAGCAAGAATCCTCACGTGTTGCTGGTGTGACTATAATTAGATACAAGGATTCTTTGTGCACGTGTGCTCTCATACATGTACACATGTAATGGATAACTCAGGAATTTCTCTTCACATGGGTTGATAAGGAGACATAAGAAGGTGGTGATCACAGGTTGTTTGTGGTACTGGAGGCAATCTGGGAATCTATCACTAGAGGAATGGATATGGTAAAAGTATTGGACACATACTATGGAACCTTATGCAGCAGTTCAAAGAAATTAGCTATATGTGCATAAAGGAACATGGAAAGAACTTTAAAACATTGTGTAAAAAAGCAATAAACAGACTAAGAGCCATTAAACAATACAGATTGAAAACACACACCTTCGGGGCCCCTGGGTGGCTCAGTCGGTTAAGCGTCTGACTTCGGCTCAGGTCATGATCTCGCAGTTCATGGGTTCGCGGAGCCCTGGGTCAGGCTCTGTGCTGACAGCTAGCTCGGAGCCTGGAGCCTGCTTCAGATTCTGTGTCTCCCTCTCTCTCTGACTCTCCCCTGTTCATGCTGTCTCTCTCGGTCTCTCAAAAAACAAATTTAAAAACCACACACTTTGATAAAACAACATTACAAAATACAACTCAGGGATACATGCATACCCAAGCACATGTTAAATACATTGAGTGGCTGCTGATGCTGGAGATGAAGTTGGGAAATAAAAAAATAAAATAAGAAAAGGGTGCCTGGGTGGCTCACTCGGGTAAGCATTAGACTCTTGATTTGGGCTCAGGTCATGATCTTATGGTTCGTGGGTTTGAGCCCCTCATCAGGCTCGGCATTGACAGTGAGGACCCACTTGGGATTCTCTCTCTCTGCCCTGCCCTCACACACACACACACACACACACACACACACACTCTCTCTCTCTCTCTCTCTCTCTCTCTCTCTCTTTCTCTCTCTCTCAAAATAAATAAATAAACTTTAAAAAATAAAATAAAATAATAAAACAAAACAAGAAAGGCCTCAAGTGGATGGCTGTGTACCATGAGTTGCAGAGGGCAATTAATTCAAATTTTTGCAATTAAAGTCCAAAAGGAAAGTTAAAAAAAAAGGACCTAAATCCTACATTTCTTGAAGTTTTTTCATTCCAGAAATGAGATGTGATGTTTGCTCTTTTAGGCAATCCATTTAAACAACAAACCAGCTCATCCATCTGTCCAGTCCTGCCAGTCTCAGGGGACATTTGAGTAAAGCACACATCCACGGAAAGCCAGTGGGTGAGAAGAGTGTGGAGGATACACCTGTAAACTGAATTCTATAAACCAAAGCCTAAATGCAGCTTAATTTATGAAACTAAAGATGCAGTGTGAAGCCCCTAGGAAACATGTTGTAGTATCAGATCAGTGACCCTAGTTTGGTTATTTCCATTCCACAAAAAGGAAAAATTATTTGAGATATTATTTAACTATGAAAAACAGAATAGAGGAGACAAGTCGCTTCAAGACCTCTGCAAAGACAATTCAGTTGGCAAAGGTAGATCACTTGGCACCAGCAAGCACTATAAAATGCATATACATACATATGTGAGTGTGTATATAAAATGTTTTGAGTGAATTGTGTTTGCTTCAAAATGCCTTCAGTCAAACAGGAAACACAAAGGAGGCTGGTTTGATTCCAGGGCTCTTCCTTTTTAAGCTGCCAGATCTGTCCTAAAGGGAATGAGAGTGAACAAGCCAAGTATTTCCCTCTTTCGGAGAAGCACTGCATACACCACCTGCGGAATGAATCTGTTGCCCTTTTTCAGTTTATTCTTTCCAATTTCCAACAGCCTGCCTAGACAGCCAATTGCTGGGAATTCACATGCCTTTTGGTTTTTGTTAGCTTTAAAACTGTAGCCACCTGTCTTAAATTACACTCTAAAGTTAGCTAGATCTGCTTGTCAACTTTGGAGGCCTGAGAAGTGGGGAAGTGAGGGAAAGAGGGTTGAATTCTTTTCTTTTTTTAGAGTTATTTATTTTTGAGAGGCAGAGAGAGACAGAGCACAAGTCGGGGAGGGGCACCGAGAGGGGGTACACAGAATCCGAAGCAGGCTCCAGACCAAGCTGCAGCACCGAGCCCGTTGTGGGGCTCCAACTCACAAACCATGAAATCATGACCTGAGCCGAAGTGGGACACTTAACTGACAGAGCCACCCAGGCGCCCCAGGAGGGGTGAGTTCTTGATTCTTTGGTGCTATGTTATCGCTTTATCCTGCCTCTGAGTTATCATTTGTACTTTAAAATCCCTTTATTTGACATTAGAGGGAATAATTTTATAAAATGTATTTAATCAAGACACTTAGACACTTGAAAACATTTTTGCCTACTATTTCATCTGGCTATCATTACACAGCAGACTCACCTGCAGGTTTAAGAGTATATCAGGATAGCCTTTAGCAGCACACCAAGTGTAATTAAAGAAAATTAACTTTAAAATGTATATACATATGAAAGAATAAAACTTTTTATAAGTATATGAAGTGAAACTATCACGGATTCTTAAAACTTTATAGAAGAAAAGGACCTTAGCAACTAATGACCACTTCTCAGCCTTTTTATTTTTTTTCCTCCCTCCACTGCAACATACTCCGTAACAATGATGTGATATAAGGAGTCTCACCTGGGAAGGACAAACATCTATACCATAGCTTAAAAAGATCCCCTTTCTTATTCTTTCTTCCAACTTACTCATTTTTAGAGACCATTTAGTGCTAATGGATGATAAAAGTGACAGTGTGATTATGGACTTTTTTTTAAAGTGATTTATTTGTTTTATTTTAGAGGCAGTGAACGAAGGAGAGGGGCAGAGGCAGAGAATCGTAAGCTGGCTCCACACTCAGGGTGGACCCCAGTGCAGGGCTTGAGCCCACAACACTGGGATGGTGACCTGAGCTGAGTCAGACACTCAACCGACTGAGTTTCCCAGAAGCCCCAAGACTTTTCTTGTTTTCTTGACCAGACTGCTGCTGTATCTTGATCTGAATGACATAAGGCAGCCGTCTGCAGGGCCGTGGAATACAAAACGACAAGTCCCCATCTGCAGAGAAATTGTGAGGATACATTGTTTAGTGTCCTTTTCAATCCTATAATTAAATCCCATACTTCCTCTGCTATTATTATTTAGCATTCAATTAAAAGGTTTTTATTGGCTAATAGTATTAAAATATTTGCGATATTATCGCAATAGCCAGGGGCACCTGGCTAGCTCAGTCGGTGGAGCATACGATTCTTAATATCATAGAGCCCCATGTTGAGTGGAGAGATTACTTTTTTAAAAAAGCCTAAAATACTGTTAATCAATTGACAAATTTTACAATATGGTATCTGACTTTGATTTTTCAAAAGCTACTATTTGGGCTTTTGGTTTTTTAATTTCTTTAAATTTTTTTTAATGTTTATTTATTTTGGAGACAGAGAGAGAGAGCAGGGGAGGGACAGAGAGAGAGGGAGACACAGAATCCGAAGCAGGCTCAAGGCTCTGAGCTGTCAGCACAGAGCCCAACACGGGGCTCGAACTTATGAACCATGAGATCATGCCCTGAGCTGAAGTCAGATGCTTAACCTACTGAGCCACCCAGGTGCCCCGTAATTTTTTTGTGTTTATGTATTTATTGTGTGTGTGTGAGAGAGAGCTCAAGCAGGGGAGGAGCAGAGAGAGGGAGAGACAGACACAGTGACAGAGAATCCCAAGCAGTCTCCACACTCAGTATGAACGGAGCTCAACAAGGGGCTCAACCTGAGGTCAGACTCACAAATGGTAAGGTCGTGACCTGAGGTGAAATCCAGAGTTGGATGTTAACTGACTGAGCCACCCAGGGGCCCCTGGTTTTTAAAATTTTATCACACATACTCATGTAGAAAAGTTGCAAAATACAGCTGAACAAAAAGAGACAACACTTTTTCATATTCTCATCACCTATAGAAAATAGCATTTTCCCATATATACTTCTCGTATTCATTTTTGTCTTAAACAAGAATATTTTACTTTAAAATTTTTACCCAAATAGACTTGTTTCTACAGAGGTAAGTTTCTGAGAAACCAACTTCCTTTGTGCAGACAGCGCTCTAGAGGGAAGGAAGTGGCTCATATCCTGGCTAACAGGGGATCATTGTTTCTCAATCAGAACTGGCATAAAGCCGGCTTCAGCCAGAAAGACAATTATGTGACAGAACCCAAAAGTTAGGCCTGCCTCAGGAGAAAATGGCTTAAAGGCAAATTTTACTCACATATGGACTGTGTTTGGTACTTTCCAAGCCTTCTCTCTAATTAAAACCCAGAAAAACTTGAGTTTAAATTCTAGCTATTCCTTACAAGCCAGGTAATGGTAGATAAATTACGAAGACCCTTTGCCACAGTTTCTTAATCTCTTAAAAGTGGGACAATAATAGTACCATCCTCACTGGGTTCTTATAAAGACCAATGAGCTCCCAGAGGCCTCAGTGCCTGGCCTCCTGTAAGGTTTCAACAAATGTCGACAGCATTATTGTTATGGTTGTGGATTGCCATGAGGATTATATGAAACACTGAAACTCCTGCCACACTTAGGAATTATTATTAAAATCCTTAGTATTGCAGAGAGGACTTGTTTTTAACCGCCCACATTTCCTTTGGCGGTACTCTGGTCATTGACTACACTCTGGTGCTATTCGGTAGAACTTTCAGTAATCATAGAAATGCTCGCTCCATAATCTGTGCTATCCAGTATTGTAGCCATTGAGCTCTTGAAATGTGGCTAATGCAACTGAAGGGTTGAATTTTTAGTTTTAAAATTCTTTAACTTTAAATAGTCACCCTAGTCTCATGATTTCTCTCTGTTCCTACTCCTGTCTAATCGTTTCATTTGCCTTTAGGCACAAAGCAAATTCATCTATAGGGACTCTAGTGAATGTCTCCTCAGTCACATTAAATTTTGAATGTCATTTTCTACATAGTGCATTCTTGATACATGATAAATTACGCTTTCACCATTAATAATGTAAAAACAAACCGGACATGTTCCCAATGTCAACCTTCTCCACCAAGTCTGCCTTTCCACAGCATTTTGTAAACTTGCATGAGAAGAAGTTAATAATCTTCTCAAAAAACATTTGGCAGCTTAGTTTAAAGGGCTGCTTTATCAAGCCCCATGTTGAGCATAGAACTTACTTTATTTTTTTTTTAATTCTTTTGTTTATCACATAGGTATTAAAGTCACATGTACAAGGCTCTTTCTGGTAAATATTTTGATGGCAATTTGATAATCCATAGAAAAAAAATAACAGATATTTTTCTAAATCCAAAGATTGCTAATGAAATATAAATATTTGAAAAGCAAGATGAACTTCAAGACAGTGTATATCTTTATTTATTTTGTCTGTGATTTTGTAGTTGAAGCTTTTGGCTGAAGTCAGGATGTGTTGTCCTTCTTGTTCGTTTCAGATATTCCTAGAATGCTGGTTTATATTTACTTGAGATTGTCCATTCTAGACAAATAATACTATATAAGTGCCATCTACCTGAAAAATTTTCAATTCAGTAGATAACTTCATACACTTGCATTCTGGGGAATAATTTGGAATTAGCCATGCTGTACTGATCATGTTGGACCATGAAATAGATACAGAGTACAAGATCTAGAGAGTGTCTCTACAGGAGGGTCTTGGTCAAAAACCCCTTGAATCAGGATGAGGTTGAGACTTCATAGCAGTCCTTAAGTAAAATTGTTCAGGATATTCCAGAAGAATGTGAAAACCACAATCTGATCAATGCAGAGGCACTCAGACTATCACCTTGTTTCTTGCTGCACAAATTTCATAAGATCCATATCAGGGGAGTCTTATTCAGGGGATAAAAGTGAAAAAAAGGTCACAGAATTTAGGAATCCAAAGATTTAGTGTCTAAAAGTCGGAAATTTCCAGTTTTGACAGTTTCAAAAGATCCTCAATTATTATCAGTTTATATGATCTTTGTCCTCTTCTCTGATTACCGCTTATTTCTAAAAACTCTTGAAAACATGTCAAATGCAGACTTTTGAAGAAATGTGACTTGGTTTTTCATATCTTTTCCAAATATTGTAGAGCTTACTTTAAAATGAATGAATGAATGAATGAATGAATGAATGAATGAGTAGCTGCTTTACAGATCTGAAATGAAAAGGGGGTACTTCTCCCTCACAGTGCACAACAGGGTATTCTTGATCTGCCCTGATTCCGTGCTGTTGTGTCAATTCTGTACTTTCCTGTGGACTCTTGCTCATAGTTGCCTCTGAGCCTCAGGCTGACACCCTTCACCCACCACACCTGTTGGTATTGAGTCAAAACTTGACTAAACTCCCTGAGGGCAGCCACTGAGTAACTCAGAGCCAATGGCTCACCCAGAGGTGAGTCCATAACTCCTTTTCCAGATTTCAGGGTCGGTCCCTGCTTCTTTTCCCTGTTAGAAAGCCAATTATAACTTCAAGTTCTAGATAAATCACCGGACCCTTATATCAAAGAAAACCAGTTTTGGTTAGGGAAGCCTGGCTCTTCCCTCTCCTAGGGAAAGGCTGCCACCTGCTGTAATACATCAGCATTGGGTTTTTCCAAGGTCACCGAACAACTACTTCCTCCATTCAAACGAATGCATGCACAACCACACCTGCCTATCCCTCGGGTGTGTCAAGAATGCAAAGAGGAGGGCAAACCATTAGGCATTCCCAAGTGAAGGGCAACAAAGCAAACTCATCCATATGAATGGTGCCCAGAAGAAACTGGCATCCCTCTCTGTATATGAGAGCATTCATTCTTCACCACTCAGCAACACTATTTTTTCAAGTTAGCTCATAGCAACCTTCATAAAATCTCTGTTAAGAGGCTTATTATTTCCTCAACCCTTCCAATTCTATGTATCTTCATCTATTATTCACAGCCCTGGAAAGTCTTTGGTAGGAGAAAGGATGAGAAGAGAATAAAAATTGATAGTTTACAGAGCAGCATCCCTGAGCCTTGCACTCTTTTTTCAAAAATCCTAAAACTCAACCAAATACTCTGTAGTCATGAGAACTACTGCTGCTATACAGACGTGGTTGAATCTTAGAAGCAGAGTGTTGAGTGAAGTAAGCCAGACACCAAACAATAATATATACATATTTTATTTATTATATTTATATTATATATATCCTCATATATATAAAGTTTATAATATAGTTTTGGGTAAATAAAGGTCAAAAACAGGCAAAATTAAATAAAGCTGATAGTGGTTAATTGTGGGGGTGGGGTTTAGGACACAGTACCCCAAAATGTGGCATCTTGGCATAATGAATATTTTAAGCTGAAAGAAGTTGAGAAAAGACAGAGCAGGAAGGTCACTTTGACCTCCCCCTCATCACTCCCCCTTCTCCTCTGAAACAGATCATAAAACTCATGTGAGAGATGTCCTCCCTATACCCGGAGGAAAGATTCATCCTTATCTTGGAAGACAAGGAGACACCAAGAAGAATTCTAACAAACAGACCTTGTTAAGTTTCTCCCAGTTCCCTGTAGTTACCTCACACTTCTTAACCTATCATACTCCTCCGTAACTGTACACTCCTCAGCAAATCCAGCATAAAAAGCTGTTTCTTTGGGTTTTCACTTCCTTATGAAGGCTTCAATGTCATGTAAAACAAATATATTTATATGTTTTTCTCCTGTTAATCTGTCTTTGTAAGTTTAAATTTTTTTTAATGTTTGTACATTTTTGAGAGACAGAATGTGAGCGAGGGAGGAGCAGAGAGAGGGAGACACAGAATCTGAAGCAGGCTCCAGGCTCTGAGCTGTTAGCACAGAGCCTGACGCAAGGCTCAGACTCACAAACCACGAGGTCATGACCAGAGCCTAAGTCAGATGCTTAGCCAACTGAGCCACCCTGGCAACCCTGTCTTTGTAAGTTTGATTTTCAGATCCAGTCAGGTACCCTAAAGGGTAGAGGAAAATCTTTTCTTCACCTTCAGCAGTAACCTGGAAAGGACAAAAAGGGACTTCTGGAGTATGGGTAATGTTCTTTCTTGACACGAGATATAGTTACATGTTTTCATTTTGTGAAAATTAGTTGAGCAATGAATTTTAAGGTATATATGATGTACATGAATTTAAAAAATCCTTGTTAAAGAAACTAAAGCATTCATGACTAAAATAATATACCTGAAGTTTTCCTTTTTTTTTAAAATTTTTTTAATGTTTTATTTTGAGAGAATGAGAGGCAGAGCGCAAACAGGGGAGGGGCAGAGGGGGAGGGAGACACAGAACCCAAAGCAGGCTCCAGGCTCTGAGCTGTCAGCACAGAGCCTGACGTGGGGCTCAAACCCACAGACCGTGAGATCATGAGCCAAAGTCAGACACCCAACCGACTGAGCAACCCAGGAGCCCTGTGAGACTTTTTTTTCTTTACAAAACTTCAGAAAAATAAGTGGGTATGGGATAGATGAAACTAAAATATAGAATTTAATAGTTTGTTAAGCTGTAGGATAGATACATGAAAGTACATTATTCTATTTTCTCTACTTTTGTGTATTTGAATGTTTTTATAACAAAAAGTTTTTAAAAATCATGGGTGAAATTTTGATCTTACCATAGAGAACAACATTAAAACCCAAAAGTCATAAATGGAAAAAACAATGAGGTTTCCACATTCATTCCAGCCCCTTCCTTCCATTGTAAAGTCTGTGAAGTGCAATGCTGACTTTGCTAGGCCCCTGGCACTGAGCCCCAATGCGACTTAATGCTGGTAACTGAAGTACAGGCAGAAATCATACATCATAGCTACATAAATAAATCATACAAATCAAAATAACAGTGAGGTATCTATTTTTCACCTATTGGACTGATCAAGATCAGAGATTGTTAATATAAAATGTTGACACTTTGAGGACACAGTAGTTGTTTTTCGCTGTTGGTGGTAATCTAAGTTTATATCAAATATTATGAAAGGGGAATTTGGAAACATCTATCAAAATTCTCCCGAAAGCAAAAGCAACACTTAAGTGGTAATAGTGGGCATGGATTTGTCACAATGAGCACCAGGTGATGTATGGAAGTGTTGAATCACTATATTGTGCACCTGAAACTAATATACACTGCATGTTAACTAACTAGAATTAAAATAAAAACTGAAAATTTAAAAAAAAATTTTAAGTAGCCATAGAGGGGTGCCTGGGTAGTTCAGTCAGTTACGCTTCTTGACCTTTGATTTCAGCTCAGGTCATGATCTCAAAGTTCATGAGATCAAGCTCCATGTCATACTGATAGCATGAAGCCTGCTTGGGATTCTCTTTCTCTTTCTCTCTCTCTTTTCCTCTCTCCCCTCTCCCTGCTCACATGTACACATGTGTGCATTCTCTCTCTCTTTCTCTTTCTCTCTCTCTCTCTTACACACACACACACACACACAAAATAAATAAATTTAAAAGGAGTAGACATGGAAAGGGGGCAACAGTTGTAAGAGTCTATGTAGAGTCAAAGTTGATTAATTATATAACTGACTAAATATAGAGAAAAGGTTCAAAAATTACAAGGGACATTAACAGAAATAGGCAGTCAGGAGTAGACACTTGTTTGGTAGAGCAGATAAACTTACTTTTTCTCCTGCCCAACTGGTAAAGGTTTTTTAAAAATTTTTTGTATGTTTATTTTTGAGAGAGAGAGACAAAATGTGAGTGGGGAAGGGCAGAGAGAGAGGGAGACACAGAATCTGAATCAGGCTCGAGGCTCTGAGCTGTCAGCACAGAGCCTAACGTGGGGCTCAAACTCACAAACTGCGAGATCATGACCTGAGCCAAAGTCGGATGCTTAGCCAACTGAGCCACCCAGGTGCCCCAAAGATTTTTTTAAATAACAGTTTGGCAAAGATGTAGAGAAATGGATACTTGTCATATATACTGGTGTCCATATAAGTGATTATAACTTTTGGAAGACCATTTTACAGTATATAGCAAAAACCTAAAAAATGTTAGGCTTTTTAAGCCAACAATTCCAATTCTACCTGAAGAATGTATGTAAACATTTTTAATTTAATTTTTTCCCACCAAAGTCCTATATGGACATGGGACTAAAAAAATTAATTTTTCTAAAAGACATAAAGGATGCAGTGGGATCTCTGCTTCATTGCTTACCCGTGCTGCTCTTGAGAGGCTACCACTTGCAACCTCTAGCTGCTTTATCTATTATTTACCTCTTTGTGTTTAAATAATTTGTTAGTTCAGCTATCTCTTCCTTCCTTCCTTTTTTTATTTTGAAGATAACTGATGTACAATGTGATCCAACAAGTTCATACATTATGCTGTGCTCACCACAAGTGTAGCTACTCTCTCTCTCCCGGTACAACACTGTTACAGTATCATTGACTCTATTCCTTATGCTGTGCCTTTTATGCCCCTTACTTGTTCATTTCATACCTGGAAGCCTGTATCTCCCACTCCCCTTCACCCATTTTGTTTGATCCCCTCCACCTCTCCCCTCTGGTAACCATCAGTTTGTTCTCTGTATTTATAGGTCTGATTCTGCTTTTGTTTGTTTATGCATTTGTTTGGTTGTTTTAGATTCCACTTATGAGTGAAATCACATGGTATTTGCTTTTCTCATATGACCTATTTCACTTAACATAAAACCCTCTAGGTCCATCCATGCCATCTCAAATGGCACAATCTCATCCTTTTTTTAAGATTATATAAAGTTCCATTGTGGTGTGTGTGTGTGTGTGTGTGTGTGTGTGTGTGTGTATTATATATATGTATGTATGTATATCTTCATCTTATCTCCCTTATCTATTCATCTGTTCGATGGCCACTTAGGTTGTTTCCATATCTTGGCTATTGTAAATACTGCTACAATAAATATTGGGGTCAACATATGTTTTCAAGTTAGTGTTTTTATTTCCTTTGGGTAAATGCCCAATGGTGGAATTATTGGATCATGTGGTATTTCTATTTTTAATATATTGAGGAATTTTTATACTGCTTTCCACGGAGACTGCACAAATTTACATTCCCACCAACAGTGCCTGAGGATTCCTTTTTCTCCATATCCTCACCAATACTTGTGGTTTCTTGTGTTTTTTATTTTAGCCATTCTGAGAGGTGTGAATTGATCTCTCCTTGTGCTTTTGATTTACATTTCCCTAATAACCAGTGATGTTGATACCTTTTCGTATATCTGTTGGTCGTCTGTATGTCTTCTGTGAAAAAAATGTTTGTTCGAGTCCTCTGCCCACTTTTTAATTGTATTGCTTGTTTTTGTTTTGTGTTTTGTTTTTGTTTTTATTTTTGTTTTTGGTGTTGAGTTGTATAAGTTCTTTATGTATTTTGGATATTAACCCCTTATCAGATACATCACTTGTAAATATCTTCTCCCATTCACAAGTTTACCTTTTTGTTTTCTTGACGGTTTCCTTTGCTGTGCAAAAGCTTTTTATTTTGATGTAGTCCCAATAGTTTCTTTTTGCTTTTGTTTCCCTTGTCTCAAGAGACATGTCTAGTAAAATGTTGCTATGGCCAATCTCAGAGAAATTACTGACACTGTTTTCTCCTAGGATTTTTATGGTTTCAGATCTCTCATTTAGGTCTTTGCTGTTCTGCTATTTTTTGACTTATCAACTGAAAACACAGTCTATTGACATCCTGTTATGATCATTGAGGATTTAGCTCTTCCCCACCTCCTCTCACTTTGGTTTTATCATAATCTTTAAATGTCACATAACAAGACTTTTTGGCAAAAACATCAAAAGGCAAAGATGTTTTAATTCAGTAGTCAATATTTACATAATTATGAATATAAAAGGTTCCAAATGTCAAATGACTAACAATGTATTTTTTCAAACCTACGAACACAAAACCAGGAAACCATTTATTCATTCAATTGTTTTTCTCAAAAAAATGCCTGTCCTCTTTTTTTAGTTGAAATATAGTTGAAGCACAGTGTTACATCAGGTGGACAGCAGAGTGATTTGACAAGTCTATATGTTATGCTAGGCTCACCACAAGTATAGCCGCCATCTGTCCTCTCTCCCCTTGATCAAATCAGTATTGGCTGTGTCCTTGGCTTTGAGGCATAGTTTTAGCTCCAGGACTTCCTCTCTTACCCTCTAGCTCAGCTCTCCTATTTCCTGAACTCTTTGTCTTCTTTCTCAGTTGACTCTTATATCTCTGAAATAGTAATTTCCTCATAAGATGTACATTTTTGAGACCTTGAATCTCTGAAAATGTCTTTATTCTTCCTTCAGTCTGTATTAGTGGTTGGATGTAAAATTCTTAGCAAAACACAATTTGACTTCAGAATGTTGAAAATAATCCTTTGTGTTCTAGAATGGGATAATGCTGTTGAGAAGCTTAAATTATCGTTTCCCTTTCTTTTTTTTTTTAATGATTTGTTTCACCTTCATTTTGATGCAATGATTTCCCCCCCTCTTTGGAAACTTAAGTGATCCTTATTCTCAGTGCTCTGGTATTTCATCATCATGTCCTTGTAATAGGCCTTTTTCATTCATTGGGCTGGATATTTAAATCTAGAGATCCATGTTCTTCAGATCAGATCAATTATCTTGGATTTTATCTATAATTTTTTCTCTTTCATTTTTGTTTTATACTCTCTGGAGCTCTAGAAGAAAACTGTAATTTCTGTTTGATGTTTGTTAAGTTTCCTACCTTTTCTCTTATTTTCCATCTCTTTGTCTTCTTGTTTGACTTTCTGAGAAGTATTGTCAGTGTTCTCTTAAACTTATTTTGGATTTTTTATTTCGGTGATTCTATTTTTAATTTTCTTTTCTTTTCTTTCTTTTCACTTAACCAACTGAGCCACTCAGAAATTCCTATTTATTTTTTAAATAAACTCGATACTCAACACAGGGCTCAAACTCACAACTCCAAGATCAAGAGTCTCATGCTCTATCCAGTGAGCCAGCCAGGTAACCTTATATTTTTAATTTTCAAATTCTTTTTTAAAACAGGTTTTTTTCTTCTACATTTCATGTCATGTTTGTTTCCTCTGATTTGTTTGTTTGTTTGTTTGTTTCCTCTGATATTGTGGAATTTTCTTAATAGTCTGGTGATTCTTGGGTCTCTGTTCTTTTTGTTCTTAGTTGAGAAAAATCAACTAAGAGAGTAAATTGAAAGCCTTTGCCAGGATGAGGGGGGACAGGTCAAACGGTGGGCTTCTCTTTGGTGATCATTTGGAACACTAGCCTTTTTATTGGCTGATTACCAAAAGCTAGTATGTGAAAATATTTTTTCTTTTTTTTTTAAATTTTTTTAATATTTATTTTTGAGACAGAGAGAGAAATTGCAACCAGGAGGGAGAGATAGAAAGGGAGACACAGATTCTGAAGGAGGCCCAGGCTCTGAGCTGTCAGCATAGAGCTGGACACGGGGCTTGAACCCACCAACTTGAGATCATGACCTGAGCTGAAGTCAGACACTTAACTGACTGAGCCACCCAGGTGCCCCATTCTGAAGGTATTTAGTTTCTCCATTAAAGAATTCTCCATTCTTCTGTCTTAAACATTTTGTGAGCAAGATATAGAAATGGACTTGAGTAATATTGGAGTTATTACTATATACTGAATTTGTTTGTATATTTAGGTTGCTGCAACCAAGGAATTTCAGGTTACATGTGTGTAACATGTATACCCACATTAAAAAATCATCTGGAAATACATATACCAAAACTTAAAAATCATTATTTCTTAGTGTGGATTCATGAATGATTTTCATTTTCTTCTTTCTATAAAATTAATACGTACTGTTTAAGATTATTTAAGTGAAAGCAAATCATAAGAAACAAGCCAATTTTTTAAATGGACAAAAAATATCAACAGATATTTTACCAAAGAAGATATATAGATAGCAATTAAGTACATGCAAAGATGTACAATATCTTTAGTCATTAGGGAAATACAAATTAAAACTACAATGACATAATACTACATGCTCACTAGAATGGCTTTTGAAAACTAAGCTTATAGTAGGGGCACCTGGCTGGCTCAGTCAGTAGAGTAGGCAACCCTTGATATCAGGGTCATGAGTTTGAGCCCCATGTTGGGTATCGAGTTTATTTAAAAAATAAATAGGGGTTCCTGAGTAGCTCAGTTAGTTAAGTGACCAACTCTTGATTTTGGCTCAGGTCATGATTTCAGTTTGTGAGTTAAAGCCCTTCAGTGGGCTCTGTGCTGCCAGCATGGAGCCTGCTTGGGATTCTCTCTCTCTTTGCCCCTCCCTGACTAATGCTCTCTTTCTCTCTCACTCTCAAAATAAATAAATAAACATAAATAAAAATAAAAGCAAAGCTTACATTGCCTAGTGCTGTTTAGGATGCTGGTTAGAGCAATTCTTTCTTTTTTTAAAAAAAGTTTTTTTAATGATTATTTTTGAGAGAGACAGAGTGTGAATGGGGGAGGGACAGAGAGAGAGGGAGACACAGAATCCGAAGCAGGCTCCAGGCTCTGAGCTGTCAGCACGGAGACCAACATGGGGGTTGAACCCATGAACTGTGAGATCATGACCCAAGCTTAAGTCAGCTTCTTAACCGACTGAGCCACCCATGTACAATTCTTATACATTATAAATGGGGATGCAAATGCAGCAATTTTGGAATACAGTTTGGCAGTTTTTATGAAGTTACATACTTACCACATGACTACGTAATCCCACTCCTAGATATTTACCCAAGATAAATGAAAGTATATGTTCACACAAAAATCTATACATGAGTATTTATAACAGGTTTATTCACAATAGCCCAAACCTGGAAACAAGCCAAATCTCCTTCAACTGTAATACTTCTATACCATGGAATACAACTCAGCAATCAAAAGGGTGAATCTCAAATGCATTATGCTAAGTGAAAGATGCCAGACTCAAAAGGCTTTATATTTTCTGATTCCAGATATATGACATTCTGGAAAAGGCAAAACTATAGGAACAGAGAACAGATTGGTGGTTGCCAAGGATTTGGGGTGAGGGGCTGGCACAACAAAGGAATACCATGAGGGAAGTTTCTGAATGATAGCACTGCTTTGTTTCTTGATTATGTGACTTATGCATTTGTCAAAATTTATGATGCCATGCAGCAAAAGACTGACTTATTGTGTGTACATAAATATTTTAAAAATATTAAACTATCCTTTTGTGTTAAAACCAAAACAAAATAGTTAAATAAGGAGGAGCTAAGTATTTCAAAAGGATTCTATACATGCTTCCTCTAAATAGCAAGACTCCTTTGACATTAAAGTATAATTAAATGTATAGGGGCAGCTAGGTGGCTCAGTTGATTAAGCACCCAAGTTTGGCTCAGATCATGATCTGGCAGTTTGTGAGTTTAAGTCCCACATCTGGCTTGCTGCTGTCAACTTGGAGCCTACCTCAGATCCTTGCCCCCTCTGCCTCTCTGCTGCTCTAAATACAGACAGACAGACAGACAGACAGACATACTTAAAAAATAAAATATAATTAAATTTGTAAAATTAATTCATACAAAGGTTTTTGGAACATATCTCTATATGCTGTCTGAATACTGACCATTCTTAGTCCATGAAGCCATAAGAATCACATCTTTTGCCTTTGAAAAGATAAGACATTGCTCAAAGAGTTACATCAATGAGACTCCATCCCTACTAGCTCATTCATTAAACACATGTTTATATGGTGCACCTGGGTGTCTCACTCAGTTAAGTGTTCTGCTTCAGCTCAGGTCATGATCTCACAGTTCATGCGTTCAAGCCCCGCATCATGTTCTGTGCTGACAGCTCAGAGCCTGGAGCCTGGTTCATATTCTGTGTCTCCCTCTCTCTGCCCCTCCCCCACTCATGCTCTGTCCATCTCTCTCTCAAAAATAAATAAACACTAAAAAATTAAAAATACATGTTTATAATTATTTACAAATATTGGTTAGTTGCTTACTATATATAAGAAAGAAATGATAATGTAGAAAATACAGAGACAAATCATGAATCTTACACTTAAGGTCTAGTTGGGCAAACATGCCACATAATGTATACCTATATTACAAAGCAGAAAATGACTAGTGTGACAGGAGCTGTGGAAGAGGGATAAAGAGTAGAGGCTTGTTTTTTCTTAGTAGTGAGGTCAGAGATCACCTCTGGAGTTTGAATATGTAGAGCTGGGGGTACGGAGTGTTGGAAAGGGCCCAGGGAAGGTAAATCAAGAAATGGAGAAAAACAAAACAAAATAAAAAGAAACAGATCTTTTTTTACAAATATGAGAAATGGCTGTGAACACACCAGCTATCATCCTCATCATTGTCATCATCATCTAAACAGATTTGTCATATTGACCGTTTTGCTCACCACACTAATTTGCTGCCAACCTTACTTATTGTAATAGCGATTATTGTGTTCTTCCAGCAGAATTTTCAGTGTTAGCCGTGTTCTAATCAGTGGAAACTTAATTTTGTTGAGTTTGTCATTAAATGCTAATATGTGTGATTACTCAGTTTAAAATTATACATCTTATTTCAGTCTTTCCTCCATGCCTGCCTTTGCCATTGCAAATGGTACCCCTTAAGAAATGCTGCATGAAATCATTTATTTCTCTGGTATTTCCATTAATATTAAACTTCATTTTAAATTATCTTGTTCCTGTATCTTTCAACCAGATTAAAAGGATGAACAGATCAATTTTCACATGCCCTCTGTAATTGGAATTTTTAGTACTTCAATCATGTCCCTTTATATTCTTTTCACTTTTGCAGGCTAAGTAATCACATTGTGTCAGTTGCTGCAGTGAAACTTGAAACCTGATCAGTGAAGAAGCCTTGCAATTTAACAGAAAACAAGGCACACCAGGATCTTCTGCTCCAGATGCAGTTGGAAGATTCTGGTCTCTTTTTAAAAATGCCCTGACATTCCTAGTTAGTTTAGTTGTTACAGTTATTGCACTAAACAAGTTTGTAAAGTTGTTTCTTAAGGAATATTATATTTAACTCCTAGACAACTCACTATAGTCTGATAACACTGCTTAGCCATACATAATTTGTGGAAAATGACTCGTGCTGGGTAAATGACTTTCCTGGTTAAGCCCTTTTATCTTTTTCTTTGCGTGTTTCAGAATTTTGAGTTGCTTTATTTCTGAAAATGATGCCTTTATTGAAAGGAAGACACATGCTGCTAGTTGCTGTTTTGAACACACCCTTGACAACGTTTTGGTATTATTGTCATTTGTCTCTTTCCACTAAGGACAAATAAGGACAAATCCCCCCCTTCCCCTCCTCCTGAGTGTGTGTGTGTGTGTGACTGGAAATGGCAGTTAATGCCAGCTAATTGGGTCTGGTTAATTTGAGGTTTAACTGTTAGCAGACCATATTACCTCAGCTCTAAAAACCCCCAAAATAAATTCCCTTAATTTTTCTTCTCATAGTCACTAGTACTTCTAAACTGGATATTATTCACCAAGCTATATCTTTAAACTATTTGTGAAATCATGTTGTTAACAGCCATCAAAAGCCTCTTCTATACTTCAGTTTGCCAACTTAATAGCTGGTGGTTCTGAATGCATAAGGCCCCTTTGGGTATCAAGAGAGAACATAGGGTATGGGATATGAGGAGGATATAGGATAGAAGGGCACAAATTTGCACAGTCATAGCCCTAGACAGCAAGGAAAATGGGTGGCATACCAAAAGGCACCAGTATCAGCATTAATTCCTCAAAATTCTTTTAAGTTTACCATGTGCAAGTCACTGTACGAGGGGCCACGGAGAAGACAAGTCTTCGTGTTGTAGTCTACTATGGAAACTAAGAGGTCCATAATAGGGGTGCCTGGCTCAGTCGGAAGAGCTGTGAGTCTTGATCTTGGGATCGTGGGTTCAAGCTCACGTTGGATGTAGAGATTACTTAAAAATATTTAAAACAACAGATGAGATCCACTAATAGTTTGAACAGGAGTTACTATCTCATAAATACCATGTCCATGGTTCAGGAAATAAATGATATGACATTTGAGAGGAAGAGGAAGATGTCATTCTGACTAAAAGATAAAGGAACGTCTCATAAAAGAAATGACATCTGAGCTGATTCTTGAAGAAGGATAAGATTTGAGTAGATGGGGGAAAACCCAAATCTGTTCAGGGGTAGTAAGGAAGGGTGCATGAGGTGAATAATGGCACAAAGGCTTTGACAAGCAGGTAGGATCAAATCGGAAAACTTTTGCAAGCTACCATTTGAACCTCATTCCAAATAAATGAACATTTTCAACCAAGTCATTGGCCAAGAGCTCAGACTTTGGCATTAGATAGATTGAAGCTCAAATCCTGACTCCACTTACTTTGTGTGATCGTGAGCACGTCACTTACTTACCCTACCTCTCCAAGCAGCAGGTTAATCTTTACCTCACAAGGCTGTTATCAGGATTAAATGCAATTGAAATATGAAACATTCATTCGTTCAGAAAACACTTACCTACCCTCCACCGTGTGCGTCCCAGGCAATGAGCTTTGTACTGGTGATACAGAGATAATGGCCAAAGCCTTGTCCTCAAGGAACTCATGAGGCAATGGAAGAGACAGGTAAATAAACAGAAAATTAAGATACAGTGCAAATGAGCAAAATTAGAGGAACTAAGTAACTCAGATCAGAGAAGAGGATGGTACAGAAAGCTTACAAGGGAAGCAGCCCCTTAGGCACCTGAAAGGAGTGTCTTAGAGTTGGACTGAAATACAAATCATTTTGCAAGGTCTGATTATTTTTATTAATCTTAATATTATATTGTAGTTTCTATCAGAAACAAAACTCTAAATAGTTTTTGTTATTTTTTGTTTAGTTGATTGGGGCTTATTTCTTTTCTTTTTTTGTGTGTTATTTTATTATAATCCCAGTATAATTAACATACGGTATTATGTTAATTTCAGGTGTACAATATCGTGATTCAACAGTTCCGTACATCACCCAATGCTCATCACAAGTATACTCCTTAATCCCCATCACCTATTCAATCCAACCCCTCTCCAGCTCCTCCTGGTAACATCAGTTTGTTCTCTATAGTTAAGGGTCTGTTTCTTGGTTTGTCTCTTTGTTTCCTTTGCTTATTTTGTTTCTTAAAATTCCACATATGAGTGAAATTACATGGTATTTGTCTTTCTCTGACTTGTTTCACTTAGCATTATACTCTGTGGTTCCATCCGTGTTGTTGCAAATGGCAGGATTTCATTCTCTTTTATGGCTGAATAATATTTCATTGTATATATACCACATCTCCTTTATCCATTTATCTATTGGTGGATACTTGGGCTTCTTCCATAAGTTGGTTTTTGTAAATAATGTTGCTATAAACATAGGATATTTACCCAAAAAATACAAAACCGGTGTTTGAAGGGATATTTTGGGGGCTTATTGCCACAGAAATGTGGTAAGAGAGAGAGTGCCCTGTTTCTCAGCTAATAAAAGGGAAGAACAGTTCATTTGCAGTCACATTAGCAATGCAAGAAACAATCCTGAAGCATGTGTGGTAAAATTAAAGAGGTTAAAGGGAAGTTGACCTAATGCAAAGTAGCAAATCTGGGTTTTCACTTTTAGGAGACCTGCTGTGGAAATCTGCTGGGTTTTCAGCCTATATTTATTTCCTCTTCTGAAATGGTGCCCCAGTTTTGTTTCTTTTTCTGCGGAACCACATCTTTCCTCATTCTTACTTTATGTGTTCTGGTTAGATGGACTCCATTTCATTCTGGTTTCAGGATTGGCTATGATTCAGGTCCAGCCAATTAGAGCATCACACTGGTCACAGTGATTGAATGGATGCATCATCAACCAATCAGAGCCAGAGAGGCAATCTGGGACTTTTGCTGAGTTAGTAAATATGCCTTGTCTTCTACTGGTTTAAACACAGGAGCTTGCTGACTGGGAGCTGCTGGCAGCCATCTTCCTATCACTGCTCACCACTCAAAGCCTGAGACTGAAGCCAGACAACATAGAGGACAGCAGGGATGTTCACAGTAGAATATAAAGTCCGTGAGGGCAAGAAGCTTGGCTTTATTTTTATACATCACTCACATGGAGAGTGGGGAGGCACAAAACAAATGTTTGAGTAAAAAATTATTGTAAAGTGAATACACATATTTACTCCTCCCAGTCACTACCCCCTCTCTCCTCTTGACTATTAGCACCATAGATTTGAATTTTTGGATTTTATATAAATGGAACTGTATAGTATACATTCTTGAGTGTCTGGCTTCTGTCACTCAACATTATTGTAAATGTCTTTGATGAACATACATATACACATCTTTCTTTTAACACTTGGCATTTCTATTGCATATATTTCTAAGAGTAGAATTGCTGGGTTACAGAATACACATATGTTTCACTTTAGAAGATATTGCCTAACTATGTTTCAAGGTAATTGCACCAATTTATTCTTCTATCCTTGTATGTACCTTGTTGCTCCATCTCCTAGGCAACGTTTGGTGTTTTCAGTCTTTTTAATGTGAATGTGTAGGGGGTACCTGAGTGTCTCGGTTGGTTGAGCATCTGACTTCAGCTTAGGTCATGATCCTGCCCTTATGAGTTTGAGCCCTACATCGGGTTTTGTGCTGACAGCTCTGAGCCTGGAGCCTGTTTCAGTTTCTGTGTCTTTCTCTCTGCCCCTTCCCCACTCACACTCTGTTTCTCTCTCAAAAATAAATAAACATTAAAAAAATAAAAAAATAAATGTGAATGTGTAGGATAGCATATTGCATTTTTCTAACTAATGAGATTAAATATCTTTTTTTATGGCTATTTGGATATCCTTTCCTGTAAAATATCTGTTTGTTTGGCCACTTTTCTATTGAGTTTAATGTCTTTTCTAATTTGTAGGAAGTTTAAATTTTTTTTCTATATTTAGTTACTACACCAATACCATCCCATATTATACTGTGGTCTTATTATAAAACCTGGTAACTGGTAGAGTATGTGCTCTACCATGTTCTTTATAAGAATGTTTGGCTATTTTTTGCCTTTTGCATTTCTGTATATATTTAAACATTTTTTTAAATGTTTGTAACTTTTTTTTAACATTTATTTATCTTTTAAGAGACAAACAGAGCATGAGTGGGGGAGGGGCAGAGAGAGGGAGAGACAGAATCTGAAGCAGGCTACAGGCTCTGAGCTGTCAGCACAGAACCCAATGAGAGGCTGAAATTCACAAACCGGAAAATCATGACCGGACTCGAAGTTGGACACTTAACCAACTGAGCCACCCAGGAGTCCCTCTGTATACATTTTAGAGTCAGTTTACTATTTTCTGAAAATACATTATTGGGATTTTCATTGGCATTGCATTTAAATCTACAAGTTGATTTAGAGAGATTGACATATTTTACAACATTGAAACTTCTAATACATGAGCAATGTACATATTTCCATTTATTTATCTTCAATTTCTCTTAATAAAGTTCCCTACTTCTCTGTGCAGGGGTAGGTCTTGCATTTTTTTCATTAGATTTATTCCTCAGTATTTGATATTTTTGGGCAATTGTAAGTGGTAACATTTCTTTTTTAATTTTACATGTTACTCATATAGAAAAATTATTGAATTTTTATTGATGACTATATATATGTATATATATATTGGTTTTCTATGGCTGCAGAAGAAAGTATCATAAATTTCAAAACATCTTAGAAAACGAATTTATTATCTTACAGTCCCCATGAAGCAGTAGTCTAAATACTAGTTAGTTAGATCTTCTGCTCAGAATCTCATTAGGCTAAAAGCAAGGTGTCTGCAGGGCTTATAATCTTGTTTGAGGCTGAGGGTCCTCTTCCAAGCTCCCTGAATATTGTTGTGAGGTGCCTCTTTCATTCTGGATATCATGTAGCAGCCACTCTCACTCTGAGAAGCCACTGCAATTTCCTGTCATGTAATCCTCTCTCTGAAAAAATGGCATTTTTGTTTCTTTAAAGCAGGAGACCATTTGTTTTGCTTCAAGTATTTCTGATTTATGACTCTTTTAAAAGTACTTACCTGATTATGTAAGGCCATTAGGATGGTCTCCGTTTGAATGAATTCAGGTTCAACTGATCTTAATTACATCTGAAAAATTCCTTCATCTTTGCCATATACCATAATGTAATCATGTAAGTGAAATCTCATCATATTCACAAGTCCATCCACACTTAAAGGAGGGAGGGCATTACACAGGGCATGTATATCAGGGGGCTGGAATCTTGGCGGACACCTTAAAATTCTACCTACCACATTTTGTATCCAGCAGCCTTACTGATTAATTAACTCTATATCTGTTAGTACACAGTTAAAAACAGTTTTATTTCTTTCCCATTTTTGTACTTAAAAAATTTCTTCTTAACTCATTGCTCTGGCTAGAACCTCCAGCACAATGCTATAAAGAAGTAGTAGAAGTGGGCCTGTTCATATTTGTAGCATTATATTGCCAGTGCTTAAAATAGAGTATGAGGCATAGTAGCTTTTCAGTAAATATTTTTAAATGAATAAATGGATGATAGCGAAGCTGGTTTGTGGGATGGAGAGGGGGATAGAATTGGTTCTTGCTTCATCATTTGAGCCTCTACATCTCATCATATCCTAAGTCATCCTTAACTATAGACTTTTTAATGACATAATGGCAATAAATGGCAATGAATTACTCCCTCCTCTTTTTAATTGTTGCTCAAGCCAGATTTTTGGTCAAATTGAACAAAAATTGTAATTTATATTAGATCTCTTGGGGCGCCTGGGTTGCTCAGTTGGTTAAGTGTCTGACTTCAGCTCAGGTCATGATCTCATGGTTTGTGAGTTTGAGCCCCATGTTGGGTTCTGTGCTGACAACTCAGAGCCTCTAGCCTGCTTCAGATTCTGCACTACCTCTCTCTCTGCCCCTCCCCCACTTGTGCTCTGTCTCCGTCTCTCTAAAAGGAATAAACATTAAATTTTTTTTTATATTAGGTCTCTTGATCCATAGAATAACATGAACAAAAAAATATTTAGGAGAAAAACAATGATCATGCTTGGAGGAGTTAATTATTATTATTTTTTTTGAAGAGCACTTATGGGAAGTCAAACATGTTCATCTGTCTACCATGTTAAGAAAGCCTTCCTGGGGTGTCTGGGTGGCTTAGTTGGTTGAGCATCTGACTCTTGATTTTGGCTCAGGTCATGGGATCGAGCCCCATGTTGGGCTCCATGATGAGCATGAAACCTGCTTGAGATTCTCTCTCTTTCTGTCTCTCTCTCCCTCTCCCCTTCCCCCCTACTCATGCTCTCTTTCTCTATCTCTAAAACAAAATAAAAATTAAGAGAAAATCCTTCCTCATATCTACTTCTACCTACCACTTCATCTACCCCCCTTTTTTAAACAACTAGGCTTCTAGCAATAGTTTATTCATCTTTTATCTTTCTCCATATAACAGTCCTCAACTCATCACAATCTGCTTCCAATTCTACCATCTACTACATTTGTCTTGCTAGGATCAGCAGTGACAAATGGTGCTAAACCTAACAGACAGCACACATCTTGTACGCCATTGTTGACCACTCCTAGCTTTAAAAAAATATTTCTTTTCTTTTTTGTGACCCTATAGTCTCCTGGCTTTCTTCTCATTTCTCTGGCTCCTTTTTCTAGTTTCCCCTGGTTACTTTTCCTCCTATCAGAATCTAATCTGTTAACCAGAGAAATACGATGACCACCTGGAATCAAAGCAACACTTACTGACACACATCAGTGAGTTAGTTTAATTATAAAGACAAAGCCATTTATAGAAACATTTTATTTGCTCAATGATTTGATATACACTTGTTATATGGATTTGTGGCCAGTTGTGGGCCCTTTTTTCTTTCCCTTCTCTTCCCTTCCTTTCCTGTCTCTTCTACTCTCTCTATACTTTCAGGAATGTCATTTACATCCATCCTTTCAATTATTTTTTTTTAATTTTTTTAATGTTTTATATTTATTTTTGATACAGAGAAAGACAGAGCATGAGAGGGGGAGGGGCAGAGAGAGAAGGAGACACAGAACCGGAAGCAGGCTCCAGGCTCTGAGCTAGCTGTCAGCACAGAGCCTGACATGGGGCTCGAACCCACGAACGTGAGATCTGACCTGAGACAAAGTCGGAGGCTTAACCCGCTGAGCTACCCAGGTGCCCCCCATCCTTTCAATTATTAACTACAGGTTGACAGCTTCTGAATATATCCTCAGGCCTCCCTTCTGAGGTTCCAGACTCATCTATATGTCTCCTTGATGTTTCCAGGTAGCTATTACATAGACATCCCAAGTTGGGCATGTCAGTGACTGAGCTTATGGTGCCAAATCTGTTTATCCTCCAATGTTTCCTAACTCATTAAATGGTTCCACAATCCTCCCAGTTGCTAATGTCAGGAGCCAAGAATCATCCCTAACATCTACCTATTTCTTAGACCCTTTGTCCAACCACTCACCAAGTACTTTCAACTATGTTTCCTGGGATATATCTCAAATCTGCCTACTGTTCTTTGTCTTTAGCACTACCACCTTCACCTAAAATGTGGACCTCTTGGATATTGTCATAGCTTGGCTGCTATAACACAATCCATAGACCGGGTAGCTCAAAAAATAGACATTTATCTTGCAGTTATGGAATCTGAGAAGTCCAAGATAGATCTGCCAGCAGATTCAGTTTCTAATGAGAGCCTTCTTCCTGGCTTACAGACAGCTGCCTTCTTGCTGTGTCCTCATGCAGTAAAGAGAGAATGACCTCTTTCTTCTTCTTATAAGAACAATAATCTCATCAGAGGGGCTTCACCCAAACCTAATTACTGCCTAAATTCCCACCTCTAAATACCATCACACTTGGGATTAAGGCTTCAACATATGAACTGGGGGCAGAGGGACACAAACATTCAGTCCATTAGAGATACATTCCAGCTGCTCATGTCACCTTCTCTTAGTTACCTCCAGAAACTCATCACCACAGAGTGATCAAACTGATCTTTTAAAACTATACTTGTGTCATCTCCTTGCTCAAAGCCCTATCATAGCTTGCAATAAAATTCAAACTCCAGCATGACCTATAACTAACTCCCTCTATGATCTGACTTTGTTCTACTTTTGTCTCATTGTATACCAGCCATATTCACTTCTTCTCTGTTACCTAGCTCCTTCATGTCTACCTTCTGCTGGCCATTTCCATTACCTGGGACTCTTCATGACCACTATTCCTTTTCCCTGACCAATTCCTATTCATTCTTCAGTTTAAATTCTGCTTCCTTGGGCAAGGATTCTCTGTTCACCTAATATTAAATTACACTCACCTTTACAAAGCTCTCATAGCTTCTTTTACCTTTCCATGATACATACTGCAACTGTTGTTGAACAAGTCCTATAATTATTTGCTTAATGTCTCTTTTGTACTCCCTCTCCACCCCAACCCAAATTGTCAGTGCTATGAGAACATGAACTGAATCAGTTTTACCTAAGGCTAGCATCTAGGACCCGGAATCATCCTTGTATTCACTGAGTGTGAATAAATGTCTGGATGTCTACTTGAGAATGAGAATGAGTGCATAGGTTTAGGTAGTATTTGTCTAGGAACATTTTTCCTACCTCTTCATTATAGTAAAACAATTTATTTTTAAAATTTTATTTTAGAAGGAGAGATGGAAGAAAGGAGGGAGTGGGGGTAGGGCAGGAGAGAGAGAAACTGAGGCAGGCTCCATGCTTGGTGTGGGGCTCATTCCCACAACCCTAGGATCATGACATGAGCCAAAATCAAGAGTCGGACAGACTGAGCCACCCTATAATAAGAAATTGAGAATCAGGATCAGAATATTGGGTTTACCATAAAAGGGAATTATGATTTTTGACAAAAATTAACGTCATTCTGGGGGCAAGTAGTGAGTAACTGAGGTAGCCTTTAACTTACTGGGGCAAAACACAGGCAGCACAGGGTGGCAGTGAGGAATCAACCAGAGAGGAGAGCAATTTCCCTCTGGATGCCATTAACCAGAGAGATATGCTGACCACCTGGGATCAAACCAGCACTCGCTGGCATGCATCAGTGAGCCAGCACAATCATAAAGACAAAGACATTTATACAAGCTTTTTGTTTGCTCACTGATTTGATACATGCTTATTGTAAGGTTCTGTGGAAAAAATCAGTAGTCTGACTTTCAATTTGTAATAGACGCAAAAATACTTATGCTTTGTAAATGTGTCTTTTATGCTCACTTTACCATTTCTTTTGCTATGTATACTGAACTGCAAAGTAAAGTTAATATAAACTTAGAAGAACAGAAATAGGCTTTTGCATATTTATAAGGGAGGAATACACAAAAATAAGCTATACATTGTCTAAAATACCACATTCTTGCAAGTAAATATGGGACATGTCTCCTGAGTTGGAAACTAGTAATGAACACTTGAAATAATAAATTAATCTACATTGATTACTCCCTAAGTTATTAAATACTTATTCCCATGCAAAATCTTTTATACAAGATTTTTTTTTCTTACAAGTAATAAGAGCCTTCATATTCCATACTTTAGAGAAAGCCTTAACTTTTCTTTGGAGGAGAGAGGGAATCTGATATGTTTTGGATACAAATAATAAGTAATTCCACTTAACAAATTTTCACTGGTTTTTTAAAAATTTTTAATGTTTTTAAAAATTTATTATTGAGACAGAGAGAAACAGAGCATGAGTGGGGGAGGGCCAGAGAGAGAGGGAGACACAGAATCCAAAGCAGGCTCCAGGTTCTGAGCTGTCAGCACAGAGCCCGATGCAGGGCTCGAACCCACGAACCATGAGATTGTGACCTAAGCCGAAGTTGGCTGCTAACGACTGAGCCACCCAGGTGCCCCATAAATTTTCACTTTTATGGTAATTTGTTGCTGCGTCATTCCCATGAAACAGTGTGGGACAAAGAGCATGAAACTGGAAGTCCCTAAACCTGGCTTCTGATTGGAAATCAGTTGCTAATACTACACCATTATCTCTTTCAGCCCTTTGGAACTCCATTTCCTTGTCAAGTGAGAGGCCTCTTCTAGTCCAAAAAATCTTTTATTTCAACTATATTTTCTTTCTTTGAATGTATAGGTTTTTTAAAAATTTTATTTATTTTGAGAGAGAGAGAGAGAGAGAGAGAGAGAGAGAGAGAGAGAGAGAGAGAGATTGGGCACTCATGAGCCTGTGAGTGGAGAAGGAACAGAGAGAGAGAATCCCAAGCAGACTCACTGTCAGTGCACAGAGCCAAATGCTGGGCTCAAACTCAGGAACCATGAGATCATGGCCTGAGCCAAAGTCAAACGTGTAACAACCTGAGCCACCCAGGTGCCCAAGTTTATTGTTTTTGTTTCATATAGAAACTTAAAAGCATGGAAGGGAAAAATATTGTTCTAAATCAAAAGTTAGATTTTTGGAAATAAGATTTCCAGGTTGAAATCAGATTCTGACCGAGAAGTTTTTATTAACATTCAGGAATTCATAGAAGAGAATAGGTGAGAAAACACATATATTTTATTTCCTGATAGAATGGGAACGAGGATGACTAGACAGTGGCATGGGAATGAAATGGCTATTCTAACATATTTTGGTATTCAAGGAAGTCCATTATATAATTGCAATCCATTGTTATGTTAATCTTTTACTTTGGATTTTTTTTGTGAAATTGTCCTGGTTTCATGATACTCCATTGTTTTTCCTCTCTCTCTTTTATTTTGCTTGTAAAATATCTCCTCACTGTTTGTTTTTTTCCCTTCTATTTAAAAATATTACATAGTGGTGTAATACTGTATATTTCTGTTGCTTAAGCAGTTCCTTCTGTGTTGGCTGGTGTTGAGACACAAACCCACTTTATATAGAAGGTGGTTCTTGAGGAAACGCTTTGAGAGGCCAAGTATGCCTTCTGTTTCTCTGGAAATGTATGGCTTGTTTGTTTGTTTGTTTGTTTGTTTGTTTTTGACAAAGAGGGAGAAAGTGAGCGGGGAAGGGGCAGAGAGAGAGACAGACAGAGGATCCAAAGGAGACTCTGTGATGCCAGTAGACAGCCTGATGTGGGGCTCCAGCTCACAAACCATAAGATCATGACCTGAGCTCAAGGTGGACACTTAACCTCCTGAGCTACCTAGGCGCCCCTGGAAATGCATAGGTTTTAAATGGCCTGTAATATTCCCAGAAAGTTTTTGGATGGAATTTCTCCTTTTCCTACAGAAATTTTAAATAAATGATTTTTCCCCTAGTAATTGTTTAACCATCTGTCCTTATAGTTCTACTGCATTATAGAATTGCATATTTTAAAAATAATTTCATATAGTTATTACTTAAAGTACTTCAATTATAAAATAAGCTTTCATCTTTATAAATCTAACAAATTAATGTGGCTTACAAAAATCTTGAGTCCTATAACATATCAGTGGCAAGTTGTTTTCAAGACATTAGAATAATTGGTTACTGATTCTGCTTCGTGTATAGACAAAGTGGTTTATGTGTATAAGTACTAGTCTGTCTTTATCTTTTATTCACTATGTCAACAAGTATTTATTGGGCTCTCAATTTACACCAGGCACTGTACCAGGTGTTAGGGGGTAATGTGGCAAAAAACAAAACAAAACAAAACAAAAAAAACCAGACAAAACTCTCTGCCCTCATGGAGCTTACATTCCTCTGGGGGAAAGACAGACAATAAGTAAATAAAGTATGTGTGTGTGTGGGGGGGGTGTTAGATGATAATAAAGACGAAGGAGGAGGAGAAGGCAAAAAAGTATATTGGGCATGGTGTTGCAATGAGAAATATGGGTGTCAGGGAATGTCTCCTGGAGAAGGTAAAATCTGAATAAAGACCTGAAGGAAGTGAGAGAATTTGCTATTTAGACATTTGGACATGCCTGGCATGTCCCCAAAGAAGCCCAATATGACTGGAGGAGAATAAGAAATGGCGAGAGAAGGAAGAGATAAAGTCAGAGAGGAAAGACTGGGATGATGTAATCCATGACATCATAAGAACTTTATCTTTTACTATGAATGAGACAGAACCACTGCAGAGTTTTAACCAGAAGAATGATGATCTGACTTAGGTTTTAGCAGGATCAAGCTGACTATTATGTTGAGAATAGATTGGCAGGGGATAAAGGCTAGGAGACTTGGAGAATAATCCAGGCAGGTAGGATCATTGCACTAAGCACTACAGAATTCCAAGAAACATCATTCACACCCTGCAGTTTCTGAATAGTGATTCCTATAAGAAGCGGTGTATAGTGTAGTTAGGGGCCCTGTGGGCAACATGGTTTGGACCAGGGTAGACGCAATGTGAGTGGAAAGAAATGTTCAGTCAAGAGATTTGAAGGTAGCACTAATAGGATTTGCTGACATAGTAGATATGGGACATGAAAGACTCAAGTATGATTTCAAGGTCATCCATTAATTTCGTGAATTATTCATATTCATTATACCAAATACCACTTACTAAGGGGAGGTAATTCACATTTCTTTTTTAATTCAGCATGCATGTGTTGAAAGTCTACCTATGTAGTCCCAGAATCTGCAGGGATATTTTTTAAGGTACAATAGCAGCAACAACAGAAAATCCTGCTCTGGAAATACTGTAACTTAGTTTGTTAGATAAGGCCTCTATAGTTAAAAGAACCAAATAAAACAATGGAGGAACCAATACTGTATACAGCAACATAAGAAAAAATATGACCATGGGACTAATAATATGGTATGTGTGTGTGTGTGTGTGTGTGTATGTCTATATACCTACATATAACCATAACAATGAGTATAGGTATTTATATATATATGCACATATATATATGCATATTATATATATAATATATATATAACTATATATATATTATATATATATAAAATTCTCCTCTAGGGAAATGGTCCAACTTGAAAATAATTTTACGTTTGTCAGGATATGCCCATATTTTTTATTGCTATACTATACTCCTCTAATCCTTTTAACAGTGTTTTCACTATTTTCTGATAGTAACATGACTCATGTATTTCCTATTTAAAATGCTGGCCTAAGTATGCTGTGTGATTGACTCCCGTTACAGGAGAAAGTATATAAAAGGCTTCATGTGTGAGATGGGAATCACCTGTTTCATGTACTCTTGCTGATGTTTAAGGTTGTATTGCTCACAGTTTGATTGAAAGTTCACATTCTCCTCTTGGCCCCTAGTTTCTATTTGTCCAATTTCTGACTTGCAAATTTTCATACCCTCTCAACACTAATCTTAGTTGTGGCTCTTTGGCTTATGAGGATTTTTGAGATCTTGTGGCTTCTTGTATCACACCTCCTCCACCTCATTCAAAGCCATGTCTTACCATGTTTCCTGTTCTGTGGTTTTCATTAACACAACATTCCTAAAAATAATGGGATAGTGAAAATTATAATAATGAATATGATAGTTAACATTTTTAAGTATTGATTATGAGCTATGCACTAAGCTATACTATTCAAGTATACTTTAAATGTAGTCCTTATAACACATCTATAATGTGGGTAATATCATTATAAGTTCCCATAAGGAACTGAGCTTTAGAGAGCTTAACATGCCTGAGGTTACTCAGCCAGAAGAGGCAGAGTTAGGATGCAAACCCAGAACCTATGAATACTACTATGCTACATGTCCTTTTGTATCATATTAAACATACAGAAGGAGAGAAAAGCCAATACCAACAAAGTTCTTTAAACTCTCAAAGAAGCTATGTTTAATAATGATTTTTCTAATGTTGTAGATTTATCATTTAAAAATTTTGCCCAGTTCAAGTTAGAGATAACATTTGGCATATAGTCATGTTTTTAAAGACATTGATACTAGAGTTGGTTTTCATGGCCCTAGACACAGGTATACACACACACACACACACACACACACACACACACACACACACACTGGATACAAGGCAAAAAAAGTAGCACTTGAAAGTAGAAATGCCAATGGGACTTCAAATAGACCTAGATCAAAATAAAAAAGAGAAAGGAAAAGGAAGAAAAGTCACAGTGCTTATTGAGCATTTCATGTTATCAGTTATTGTATTAAAATGCTTATTTGATCCTTACAACAACTCTGCTATTATTTTTATTTTACATGAGGGATGTATTTGGCAGATGAAGAAATAAAGGGCTAGAGACTGAGACCAAAATTACAGAGCTAAAGTGTCAAAACTGAGCTTAAAATCCAGGGTTAGCTAAATTCCAAAGCCTATGGATATAATTACTGCAAGTGGGAGATAGATTCTAGGGTAACCATCATGATTTCCACCTCCTGGTGCCTACATCTTTGTGTAATCCTCTCTCCTTGAGTGTGGGTAAACCCTGAGGCTTGCTTCCAAACAAAAGAATGTGGCAAAGATGATAGAATACCACTCTTTCTTGCTAGCGAACTCACTTTAGAGAGTATAGAGACACTCTTCACTGCTTTGATGAAGTAAGCAGCCATATTGTGAAAATCTACATGACAATGAACTGCAGGTGGAGTTGAAGGCAGCCTCCTGCCAGCAAGAAACCAGGGCTCTCAGTCCTACAACTGCAAGAAAAAAAATTCTACTAACAACCTGAATGACCTTGGAGGCAGATTGTTCCCCAGTCAAGCTTCCACTGCCTGACTCATGCTTTAAGTGAAGACTTATGAGACCCTGAGCAGAAGACCAAGCTAAGCTGTACTCAAATTCCTGACTCACAGAAAATGTAACATAAAAAAATATGTGTTAAACTGCTAAGTTTTGCTAATTTTTACACAGCAATAGAAAAATAATACCCACACTACCTTGGTTTTTCCTGTGCTTGCTGCACAGTAAATTCTTAGTAAATGGTAGTTACTATTATTATGATAATAAAAATGGAAATTTGGAGTATCAGAGTCAAAGAGAAATGTAACAGGGAAATTAAAAAAGCAAAATAACTGTTTCCAATATAATTGTGCAACTGATTTAGGAGATACAAATGGTGGTATGCCAAAAACTCATGTTACTCCCAACAATTATTGAATGTATTCTTATCACATGAAATATACAATTTCTAGTGGTGCTTATATCCACATATATATTTAATGTCTTACGCCATACTCAAATTGGGAAGTTTTCTACATTTTGTCCTACAGAGGTATGAAGACATAGTAAAACATAGTTTCAGATTCCAGTAATATTGTTATACATTGTTACAAAATTTAAAATTTTATTTATTTACTTTTGAGAGAGAGAGAGAGAGCACACAAGCAGGAAAGGGGCAAAGAGAGAGACACACAGATTGTGAAGCAGAGCCAGTCTCTGAGCTATTAGCCCAGAGCCCAAGATAGGGCTCAAACCCATGAACTTTGAGATCATGACCTGAGCTGAAGTTGATCTCTCAACCAGCTGAGCTACTCAGGCACCCCTAAACATTGTAACATTTTAAAATAATTTAAATATGATAGATAAAATAATTCAGAGCATTGGATCAAAAAACCAAACCATGATGAAACAAACTATCAGTAAAATACTTTCAGTTCATGAGTGCATGTGGATTTTGCTTACCAAGGATAATATATACTAAACACATGACATAATTAAATATATTTAACTATAGAGTAGGTTAGAGGACTTGAATGGGTTTCTATCTGATAGATTTAAGGTTTGCCATTGTGGGAAAAGAGAGGCTAGTGCTTACATCTAACTAAAACACAAAATGATTTTTCTGATAGTTCCTTCTACCAATGCCCTCTTTCCCTTCTGTATTTATATTGGCATGTAAATGTATAGTTTCTGTCAAACATGTCATTAAAAATGGTGTTCACCAGTTGAATAGACATGTTAACCTCTCTGCTGCTACATACACAAATATGCTCTGAACATACAGTTAACATAAACATAGGCCTTTTATAGGTGTTACAGTATTAGAAAAATTTCCCCTTCTCCCTCTAATGAGAATATATGACTCTTATGAACATAATAACTATTCACAATTCTTTTTAAGAAAATTTTTAATAATTTATAATTTTATTTTAGAGAGAGAGAAAACTTGCAAGTGGGGGAGGGGAAGAGGGAGAGAGGCAAAGGGAGAGATAGAAAAATCTTAAGCAGACTCCACACTCAGTGTGGAGCCCAATGTGGGTCTCAATCCCAGAATCCTGGGATCATGACCTGAGCGGAAAGTGAGAGTCTGCTGCCCAACGGACTGAGCTACACAAGAGCTCCCATAATTCTTAATAGGTTTAATAAATACTATGTTGAAAATAGTGTTAGTAATATGGTAGTTAAATATTTTCTTCATCTTTTGAGAGTAATCATGATTTCAATCAGTTTTTCTTAATTTTCTGTCATCTATGTTTTCTGGAAATGAACACTAATAATGTATCCATACACATTTGTTTTTTTAAATGTTTTTAATGTTTATTTATTCCTGAGAGAGAGACAACGCATATGCAGGTGAGCGGCAGAGAGAGAGGGAGACACAGACTCCAAAGCAGGCTCCAGGTTTGGAGCTGTCAGCACAGAACCAGACATGGGATTCAGACTTACGGAACATGAGATCATGACCTGAGCAGAATTTGGATGCTTAACCAACTGAACCACGCAGGAGCCCCTATACACATTTATTTGTGATTTGGCTTTTCTAATAATTGATTCAGTGAAATAAATCATTTCTAATGAACTGATCCAAGAGACAACAAGTGAATACATTAATTTGAAATTTATCCAACTTTAAATTACTGGTCCAGTTAACAGGTTTTTTTTCCTTTTTGTTTTCTTTTGTTTTTGGCAAAGTTTATCATTAGCATTTACTTTTCTGTTTAGATTCATGATTACGAATTGTTTGTGGCAAAGTAAAAGTAAACGTCTTGTTAGATCCCTAAAAGAACTTAAGCACAATACTCAATGTGTATTTTCTTCCTATGACATGTTATCTAATATGTCATTATCTAAGATGGATAATGAGGAAAGCAAACCAGTCTGTATTGTTCTAGTGTCTGGGAGATAGCTCACGATTATTATTTAATCCAAGTGCCATCTAGAGCAGTTTGGAATCTTTTTGTGTAACAAAGTGGTGTATAATTGCAAATATTTTTTAAAAGGGCAAACTGCCAGGTTTAAGACAGCTTTTGAACTATCACTGACTTCCTGAAACAGGTTGAAAATATGGGAAATTGCTTAGTCCATTTTTTAGCACAATCTATGAATCGACCCTAGATTTAAACTGAAATTATTTTCCTCTCTGGCCTTGGATGAAATTTGGTGAAGATTTCCTTAATATTTTCACAATAAAAATCTCATCTGGTTTTATAGGAAATTGGGGATTTAGAAGGATTTATTACTTTGTAGTTAAACTTATTTCACATTGGGGATTGATAGTCTTTCTTTACAAAATTGTAGAGAATTGAATTTAGAAAAACATAAGGTAAGAATTTCCTCTTATCTATTTTTGTTGCATCCTTCTCTTTTTTTCCTCCCTTCCCCCAACTTTAGCTCTTTAGTGGGTTAAATATTTCACAAAGTTATTTTTGCAGTTTTCAAAGTGACTTCTTGGAAATGAAACTTGCATCGACTTCTTTTTTCAATCCCTAACTGTAAGAGCTACATTTTCACTTTTCATTTGTTAAAACAGACTGTCTTATAAATGCCTTAAACTTTGGTAGATATTTTTAGGCAAGCAATAGTTCCAAACTGGAAAGTAATCCTCCTAAAACTAAGCCATAAACACAAATGATTGAGGGCCCTTTTTTCTCTTTTTAAAAATATCTTAAGGCATTTCCTTTCTTGCAAAAATTTTTTTTGGATTAAAATTGCAAGCCCTCAGATACCAATGTGAATTGCATTACTGTTAAGAATCACGGTGAGGAGGTATTAATATACACGCACTTTCGGTATTCCAAACAGCAAAAATAACCGGTTTACATGCCAGAATAGTGTGATAGATGTCTAGTAGGAAGGCCAGGAACTAGAGGAAAACTTAGAGAAGGACTCGGTGGGGGTAGGCATCAATGGAGAGGCAATGCTCTGTTTTCAGAGTCCAGTGTGTTGTGGCGTAGAGGATGACCTTTAACCTTTACAGGACATTTATTTGGGAAACTCTAAGCATCGTTCACTTTGAGGGGGCGAAAAGAGAGGTGGAATGTTGTGGCAGTATCTACTTTAGTAGGTCCAGGGTGGTTTAGGGACGTTTGGAGTCGGTTGGTCTGGGGGGCGGGCGAGGGCCGTGTTGAGGGAACGCGGGCCCGTCCCAGGGAAGGCGGAAGACCGCACCTGGATGCCCCGGAGAACAACTCGGGTGGGGGAAGGGTCGTGGAGAAAAGTAGAATTCAGCGTGGGTTTCTGTCTTTGCGTGTAGGGCTATTAGAAGAGGCGCAGAAGGGCCGCGCGGGGTATTTCCCGCTCCGGGGGGAAAGCCGGCCGCGCCCGCGCCGTGGCCCCTTTCCCGAGGCGGCTAGCGCTCCCCCCGGCCCGGGCTGCGGCCCTCCCGCCCCGGCGGAGGCGCGCGGTGGATTGTGGGCTGGGGGCTGCGGCGGCCTCGCGGCGGCCTTCGGCACTGTCTCCCGGACTTAGCCCGGCCGAGCCGGGCCGGTGGGGTGAGGGGAAGCAGTGGAGCAGGGAGCAGAAGCGCTAGGGGTAGTGGTCGCGGCGTGGCGGCGGCGGCGGCTCCTCTGGAGGCCGGGGATGTGGGAGAGGCGGTGGCAGCAGCGGCGGAGGCGGCGCTGCGGACCCGGGGGAAACTGCTGGCTGACAGGACACCCGGGAGAGACGTGAGGGAGCCGCCGCTGCCGCCTCTCACCCGCGAGCGGAGCTGGGCTGGGAAGGCGGCCCTGTGCTCCCCCGGCCGACT
>NC_043703.1:108360051-108409051 GCF_006229205.1 Suricata suricatta | reverse complement strand
CGCGGCCCACCCTCACCCCGACCTCCAGTGGAGAGAGGGCCCCAGACCCCACCCCCTGTGTCTCCTCCCCGGCCCGAAGCGGACCGAGTTTCGGTCACAACTGACGAGCGCTGAAGCTTCCATTCTCCTCTGGGCCACTACCTCCTCTTCCTTTCCTCTCTCGCTCAGGGATCCGGGCGGTAGCTGCTCTCCCCACCTCCGGTTGGCGGCCGCAAACGCCGCTGTCCCCCCTTCAGCCCCTCTCTGGGATCCGGGCTTTGGAACTTCCATCACCTTCCTTAGATGCCGCCCCCAAACTTTCCCTTTCTTTTCCTCGCCGGCTCCTTTAACCTCCTTTTGAGCCTACTGGAATAATTTATTTTAAAAAAATTGTTTTTCTTCCTGGGGAAGACAACCCCCCCTCCCATTAAGTTGGTGTTTTGCAGTTTGGCGATTTAGCTCGCCGTAATTTATTCAGTAATTAATTGTCTTCAGTTCTGCTTCTTAACCTCTGTGCATTGATAAAAAAGCAGGCCTCCACTGCCCTCCCATCGTTGAGGAGGGAACTTTTGGCTCTACATTATAATTAACCACTTGGTTTGTCCATGTGTTGTGAGTTCAACATGATATATTTAGAATTTTGACTGACCCAGCTTTGCAAGTTTTGTTTTAACTCGCCTTTAACCAGATTTATTTTTTGTCCTTTTTTGAGTGAGGCCCTCCTTACTTTCGAAGAATTAAATTGTTTGGACTGTTTTGTTTTGTTTTTAATTGGTTCAATTTCTGATTTGTCAACCCCCAGGGCAATCTTAATAGTGAATGATTACAAGGCAGATGATGTCATGATATAGTATGCTGAGAAATGCATTATTGTGGTTAACTTGAACTGCAGATTTTGATGGACATTCGAGTTGACTTTTATAAATCCGATAGTTCTCATTGGAAAAGTGCTTTGAGAGCCTTGATGATTTCTAAGCAGTTTTGATGGAACAGATGGAATGGCTGGGATTTGACTATATTTGTATTGCAGTCAGAGTCTGATTTCCTAGAAATAGGTTTTATTTGATGGTTCATAGTGGTCATCATTGCTCAGAATAGGTTTTGGCAAAAATGATCAATATGTGCAGTTTTTGTGTGGTGGATAGTTGTGGTTTGGGGGATTAATTGTTTGCAGTTATATTGTGACTTGTCTATTTTAAAATTATAATCTGGTAACTTCAGAATTATTACACTATGAGGACAGACATTACGGTTGGAGGATCATTTTTAAAAGAAGTGAAAAATGTAATGGTTTTCTTTGTAAAGAATGCATCACAGAACTATAAAGACTTTACGTTTTGTTGATAGTATTTATATATTTTGTTTTTGTAGAAGTTACTCTAGCATTTGGCTTTCTGATATGTTTTTTGTTGTTTTTAAATTATCCAAAGTTTACTAGAAAAAGATTAAATTTTCATGTTTTTTTCTGGAAAAGTTAAATTTATTTCTGGATAGGTATTAAGTTTTTATGTCAGAATTAAAATCAAAACTTACATAACTCATGAAATGGCAAACTTCAGAATTGGTTCTTAATCACATTCCTTTTTCTATCCATAAAAGTTGATTAAAATTCTTTTTTCCCTCTTTTAGCCTTTTACAACTTTGATTTACATACACACATTTAAAGGATATTAAATGATTTATAGTATATTGACAGAGTTGTGAAACCATCATCATCATAAATTTTAGAACATTTTCATCACCCCAGAAAGAAACCTGCTCATTAATAGTACTCCCCATTCTCCCTACTCCACCCTCAGAATTAGGCAACCACTAATCTGCTTTACATCTCGATATTTGCCTAATGTGATTCATTCATTTAAGTAGTATTAACTCATAGCTTTTTGAAGTTTTTCTTTGAAAATTAACTTACATGTTTAAAATATTTTATTTGAGTCCGAGAATAAGCAGCTCATCACTGATGTTAATAATCGATGTTCTAGAGCCTGTCTTCAGATTCTGTATCTCCCCCTCCCTCCAACCCTCCCCTTGCTCAAGCTCTCTCTCCCTCTCTCAAAAGCAAATAAAACATTAAAAAAAAAAATCCATGTTCTAAACAACTATTCGGTTGTATTCAGCATAAGTTAAAGTATGGAGAAAAAAAAGCATGAATGGTTTGAGTGATCTCAATAGATGGTCTGGTCAGCTGGGAGTTCAGTAGAAGTTAAAGGAGTATTTGCCATTGAATATTAGGATATCATAGGATATCAGGGTTAGAAAAAAAACTTAAATGTCATTAGCTTACTTCCTACTTGTTTCACAAATAGATGGCAGGAACCATATGAGGAAATCTGAAGAGTGGAAGCTTGAAATCTCTAGGATTGTGGCTAAAGAACCACAGTGTGACCATGTAAGGCAAGAAGTGGGGATTTGCTAGTTAGAATTGTTTAGGCTCTTTTACGTATGCATGTATTTGATATTTTACTAGCAAAGTTGGTAAAGAACTGGACGTTTACTCATTTTGGGACGGAGGGTTGTCAGGAGACTAGTGTATTCACAGAGACGAAATCCCTCCTACAAATTCCTCTAAAAATGCATTAACCTAAACTGCTAAAGGAGGTTGGCATATTCTATAAGGTATCCTTTTGTACTTATACCATCTTATTTTTAAAAATTTAATTTTAAAAACAAAGTTAATTAAAAATAAATTAAGATTGGGGTGCCTGGGTGGCTCAGCCGGATGAGCATCTGACTCTGTTGCCACCTGGGTCTTGATCCCAGGAAGCTGGGATCCAGCCCTGCTTCCCCTCAGTTGGGGATTCTTTCTCTCTGCCTCCTTCCTCCGCTCACTCTGATTCTTGCTTATGTACATGTGCTCTCTCTCAAACACAAATTAAGATTAACAAGCCTGGTTGGAGGCCTTCTTTTTCAAAAACTTGGGGCCCTAACATCTAAACTAGTGGCTCTCATACAAGAGTAAATTTACCTTCCAAGGGACATTTGGCAGTGTCTGGAAGTGTTTTTCACAGATTTTCAGTGTTACAACTAAAGGTGTGGTGCCATTGGCATATAGCCCGGAATGTTCCTAAACCGATAAATGCACAGGATACATCCTATGTTATCCTGAACCCCCTCCCCACAACAAGGAACAAAGAATATACACCCAGATGTCAGTAATATTGTTTTACCTCTGTGGTATTATTTTGGCTAGCGTTCTCAACTCTCGCCAGGTGGGAAAATAACTCTCATTTGGGTATATTAGATTAGCCCTTTAGTTCCTCTAGCAACTCTCTTTGCAGTTGGAGGCAGATGAGGGAAAAATAGAAGGAAATCTAATTATGAAACAGCGCAAATATTCTTTAGTCTGTTTAGGTGTCTTCAGATCTGAAGAAAAAAAATTTTTTTACTGAAAATGGCAGATTGTTTTACTGCAGATTTGAACTATTATGTTTTGAATTGTTACTGGTGCATAGGTTTTTGAGGAGTAGATTGGGCCCAGGTTGTGGAGTTTTTGGACTTGATAGACTTGATATATACCACTATCAAAGAATACATAAGGAGAGTGACCTGTCAGATATGAATTTTAGACAGATGATTCTAAAATTGAGTGAGGTTAGGACCAAAGAAGCTTTAGCTAGGAGATTCTCCTAGCAGTCTAACCTGCAAATAAAATCCTGAACTAGATTACTGGCAGTTAGAATGGAGAGCAAGGGATGGATGTGTGATGAATTTTGGAGGTAGAAGCCATAGGACAGTTCACACTGTTATAGAAATGAAAGAATGTAGAGAGGTTAGGGAGTCAAGTTGCCTATAGGGTTTCTAGCTTAGGAAACTAGTAGATTATTGTGCCATTGACTAAGGTGGAGAAGGAATAAACTTTTGGCAGGTAGTGGCAATGAAGATGGTATAAATAATAAATTTAAGATTTGGCTATATTGAATTTCAGGTGTCTTTGAGCCTTGTAGGTGAAGATGCCCAGGAGGAGGCAGTTATAAATATGGGTCTGGAATGCTGAACAGGCCTTATAACTCAAGAAAGATCTGAAATCTGTCTAGTTTTCTCTATCTCTACTATCTGAGTTCAGGCTATGGTCATCTCTCAGTGAGATTATGCAAGGTTCCTATCTGGACTCTTTTAGTCTTCTCCATTGCATTCTCTGTGCTATAATAAGTGATTTTTTTCTGAAGGGAAAATCTGATTATATCATTTCTCATCATAAATTATTTCTGGGACTTTATTTTATCCTCATGATAAAATCCATATTCCTTATTCTATTAATAGATTTATAATTTCATTTCTTTTCCTTACCTCTCTAGCCTGTGACTCTTCCCCATTCCTTCCTCCCCTAGAATATATATTTTTCTCAGACATGTTGAATTACTTCTGGTTTCTGGCAGAAGGCTCCTTTTCCTGAACAAGCGTTCACAACGTTCTATTCCCTATTTCTGGAGTATTCTCATACTTCTTCCCTTCCATTTATTTGGCTCATTTCTACTTATTTTCATTTCTTTGTCAACTTTCATTGATTCATTATTAATTATTATTATTGAAAAATTTTAAGCCTGCAGAAAAGTCAAAGGAATGGTGGAGTGAACACCTACACACAAATACATAAACACCCCCGCCCATTTCCCTTTTGCTAAGTTCCCTTTGCTAAGGCTGTAGATTTCACCCGTAAATACTTAAGCATGGATCTCCCAATTACAGGGACATTCTCTTATATGATCACAATGCTATTATGATACCTAAAAATATCAATAATTACTCAACAACTTTGTTAAACATATAGTCCATACCTAAGTTTCTCCATTTGTCCCCAAATTTTTTATAGCTTTTTTTTCCCTCTACACTAATGCAAGATTTATTTAAGGTTCATGCATTGCATTTGGCTGGTATGTCTCTTTAGTCTCCCCCAATCCAGACTAGGCCCAGTGCCTCCCTCTTCTTCTTTGGTTTATCCTTTGAAAAATAGAGGCATTTGTGCTGGAGTTTAGTCCATATTCTCAGTTACTCTGTTTCTTCATGATTAGATTCTTGGTCAGATATTTCTGGCAAGAATACCACACAGATGATATGTATTCCTACCACTTTATCACAGCAGGAGGCACATAATAATAGGCTGTCCCCTGTTGGTGATTCCAGCTTTGATCACTTGGTAAAGGTGGGAACTGATAGATCTCTCTACTATTTTTTTAATAAATAACTGATAGGGTGATTCTTCATGGCTATGTAAATTTCTTTTTCCTAACATCCTTTTAAACCAGTGGTTTTATCATCCATTAATGATCCTTGCTTGAATCATTCGTTGCATTTGAGGATTACAAATGGTGATTTTCTATTTGTTATTCTGTCTGCATTTATTACTTTTATTCACTTTTGAGGGCACTGAGGTCAGATTAGATGAAGACTGAATATAAGCAATTAAATTTAGAAATTGGTCATTCCTCACCTTTTCCGGAGCAAAGTGAGTGGTGAAGATGGAAGATAGTGCAGAAGGTAGACCGAAGAGAGAATAGAGGTTTGCCAGTGAAGGGGAGGCAAGAGGTAGCTCAAGGAAATAGAGCTGAGGGGAAAAAATTTAATTTAGCACTTGAACCCTTTTTTTTTTTAATGGATTCAAAATCTCAAAATCTGATGAGATCAAAGACAGGAGAGTCAGGGAATAATTAATAGAACAGGGCTCAGAAACGGAGAAGAGATCAAGAACAGGTTGGGGAATTAACTCTGGATAAGAGTACAAACCTCTATTGTATCTCGGAGGTCAGGGGTTGTGAGAATTAGGTACATTTGTACAGGGAGGGTAGAAGTCCTATCTGAGGCTTTTTTTGGGGAGGGGGTATGAAGTAAAAAGACAGTTACTTTTTAAGCATGAGATAGATGCAGGTAAACTGGGGGATATGAAGAGAGTGATGAAAGTTTGTTATAAATACTGTAGGGATTGGGAAAGCAGTGTTTCATGTTTAATAGTGAAAGGACTGCTGAGCATTGCCCTATCTGAGATTGGAATTTATACATTTATAATCTGCATGTTTTATCTAAATTTTCTCCAGTGTTTTGCAGCCAGGAACAAAGCAAAGATAGATTGAAGATGGATGAGGGAGGAGAGAATTAAACCTGCAAGGGACACTGTTGAAGTAACTGACAGGGGATAAATCCAAGTGTCATTTTTGTTCCTCTTAGGAATATACTAATAAATAATTTCTTCTAGCAGACATTTTTAAGGTAGGGTAAATTATACAGATTTTATTTTAAATTTACTCTTCTTGTGTAAGCATTTTAATAGTCTAATGGTTTACATATTTAAGATATATGCATTATCTAGTAACTTTGAATGAGTGATTTTAGGGTTTATTTACTAATCTTTGGCTGAGACACCAAGAACAGAATACCAGCATTTTAATCTGATTCACTTTGACAAAAATTTCACTAGTAATATAGTCATGTCAGTAGCCCAGAGGAGTAAAATTAAGCATCCAAATTATATTTGGTTTCCATTGAATTGAAAAAAAAATTTTTTTTTAATTTTTATTTTTGAGAGTGAGACAGAGTGTGAGCAGGGGAGAGGCAGACACAGAATCTGAAGCAGGCTCCAGGCTCTGAGCTGCCAGCACAGAGCCCGATGCAGGGCTTGAACCCACACAAGCCTTGAGATCATGGCCTGAGCCGAAGTCGGACACTTAACCGTCTGAGCCACCCAGGCGCCCCTCCCATTGAATTTTTTACATGCTAGAGGCAGATTTTGTCACAGTAAGATTTTATCATTCAATTCCAGGCCTGTGATGGTTAGTTAGTGTCAGTGGCTGTGCCCTATTATGCATTTGGTGAATTAAGTCTCTGATGAGTGCTAGGGGAAAAAGACATTGCTTTCATTTTTAATAACATCTAGGCTTAAAAAATATATATAGGTTTTTGAGAATATTTATGATTGTTATTCCAGAAAAGGATATCACACATGAAATATTTTTTAATATTGAAATTTAATATTACAAATAGTTATAGTTTTATCATTGTAGCCAAGATTATCTCTTATTGTTCCTTCTTGCCACTTGATGGAAGGTAAATGAGGAACATGAGGGAGAACGCATACTCAGTTTCCTCCAAGACACAGGGCCTTACAAATGTCAAATGGGAATATAAGGAAAAAGCAGATTAGTATAACTTTGTTCTTGTTTTCTGGATTAACTTTAGCTTCTTCCATGCTCCTTTAATACCCAAAATGAGTAGACAAGTACTTATTTATGTGGCAGCCTCAATTTGTTAGTTAATTCTTGAAAGCCCAGATCTGTATGTGTAAATTTTAGCTTTATTATTGAGATCATTGTGGTTAAAAATTTTTTAAGTACTTAAAAAAATTATGATTCAACTAGATTTGGTCAGGTGACAAATCATATACTTAAATAGTGTAGAAGTATATTGTTATTTGTGTCTAGGTTATATGAAAGAAGCTTCTCCATAACATTTACCAGAAATTGGCTCTTAAAATTCCAAAAGCGTTGTGGAAAATGCTTCTTTAAATGTGAGATATTTGAGATATTTTACATTACTGTGATTTAAAAAATATTCTGTACTGATTTCTGTCTTTGATCTTTGGTAGCACATAACAGTATTTTTTTTCTTGTATATATCAGCACACCTAAATTTGGGAAAATCAAATTTGCTATTTGTTTTTTGTTTGCTTTTAGGAAAAAAGGGATTGAGTATTGATTTTTTTCTTTTTTACTAAACTTGAACCCAAAATTATATCACAAAATTTACCTCTGTCCAGCTCCAGTATAAAAAAAAAGACATTTTATAAAAGTTCATTTATTACTTAGAATTCAGAACACATTTCCTGTTGAAGGTGTTAAAATGATGGCCCATAGTAGCTTATTTATCCTAAGTTGCAGCTCCAGAATTACCCCTTTGCTAAGAAAAATATAGTGAATTATACTGATGAAAATGTATGTTTTTCCTTAAGGAATTGTTTTCTAGTAGTCCCAGTGTAATAAAGTTCTTTGAACCTAAAACTTCTGTAAGAAGTCAAGCCTTTAAAAAAAATCCTATCATAATCAGATATTAATTATTGCTATCATTTTTAATATAGGATGGACATAAATATTTTTTAGTGTAAATAATTTTTATTGAATCGGTATTGATAGATGTAATAAGGAGAAAAAGAAGACAGAAGAAAGCACTGGGTGCCTGAAATAGATAAGAGGCAGTAGTGAAAGAACTTAGGTTTTGTTTGTTTTGTTTTGTTTTTGGAGAGGCAGTATGGTTTTAGAGACAGAGGCATGGAATTTAGAATCATATCTGAGTGCAGATCCCATATTCACAATTAATTAGCTAAATGGACTGAAACCGAATTACTCTTGAACCTGTTTCTTCATCCACATAATGGGGATCATTGATTCATTTATTCACTGATTCATTCAGACACGTTTTTCTAGATTGTTAGACCAACAAGATATTTTGAATGAAAGCAAGCAATTATGAACTATATGATATCTAGTTGAATATTACTGATAATATAATTTTTACTTGCCATTTCTTCTGTTTCCCTTAGAATCCTTCCTTCTTTAATTGAAAACTAGTGGTGGGAGTGAGGCAATCCAGGTTTGCCCAAGTCCCAGCTGATTCCACTCCCTCCACCTCTGCTTAAGGGCATGAGGCAGAAGAGTAGAATGCAGTGCAATTTTTCTGGATCAGCTTGCTCATTTTCTCAACATTGCCTGGCAAAGTCCTGTCTTTCTCAAGGTGGGGGGCATAGTGTAAAGTGCCTCATAGACCCTGGGTGTGATTTTTCTCTCTGCTTTCCATGCCACACCCCAAATCCTTGTGTATGTCTAACTCTTCTTTCTCCCTCTATCTTCTTTTTCTAGTACCTTTTCTTGTTCCGTTTTAATCTCACCCTTTATTTGGTTTGCCTGCAGATATGCTCAGGTCTTCATGACCTAGAAAATCCTTGCTCAACATTTAGTCTCTTTTCTTTCACCACCAAAGAGATGTTGATCTTGTTGCCTTTATTACTTCATTACTTACTTAACATCTTCCCCAACCACTGGCCTAATACTGTTCTAATTCAGTATCTTTTCTCTTTAATTTTTTTTAATGTTTATTTATTTTTGAGAGAGAGTGTGCATGTGTGCATCCACGAGCTTGAGCAGGGGAGGGGCAGAGAGAGAGGGAGACAGAATGTGAAGCAGGCACCAGGCGCTGAGATGTCAGCACAGAGCCTCATGAACTGTGACAGCATGACCTGAGCTGGAGTCTGTTGCTCAAGCTCAACCAACTGAGCCATCCAGGTACCCCTAATTCAGTATCCCTTCTGAAGTTAGTAACCTTGACCTCTCTCTCTGCATCATGTTGACACCACTGTTCACACTTGGCTATTGGATACTTCTTCCTTGTTTCTGTAAGGATGGTGTTTCTGATTGTTTCTTCCTTTCCTTATAAATGTATTTGCTCTACCCCTTCCTACCCCCTTCTCCGAGCTCTCATTAGCCATCTTATTTTTTTTTTTGCACTTTCTCTTTGTGATATTACTTTCCTATGACTAGAAGTATTTTCTCTTATTCCTGTAATGTAATTGAACTGGAAACAGCAATAGAAAGTTCAGGGAGGCAGGGTTCTGTACATTACATGAAATAATTCTTTTCTTAAAGCAATTACAGTTATTTTACAGTAACAATCTGCTTTTGAAGTAGTCACTCTTCCACTATTGAAGGTTTTCCAGTGAAGGCAACAAGACTCCTTGTAGAAAGGATTCCTGTATTAGGTAGAAAGTTGAGCCATGATCTTTTAAAGTCCTTTCCAACTCAGAGATTGTATTTTTTATCTCGTCTACTCTACTCCCATGGATTTAACTTTGACCTTTATTCAGATGTTTTCTAAATCATCATTTCTAGCCTCTCTGCCTTCTCTTCCTTCATCTTTCTTCTCTTGTGCAGTATTTGTCCTCAGACTTGTTGCTTCCGTTTCTAGGCCATACCTTTTCTAGTTTCAACATCATTTTCCAGTACTTTTTCTCTCATTTTACTAGCATAGCTTTGAGGATCACTGTTCTTTAGTTACTTTTCTGATAGTAAATTATATCTGCTCATATTATTTTGCTGCCTCCTCTCCCCTCAAACTAGGGACACTCAAGCAAAGGACACCAATAGGGGAGGCTCAGGGTCCTGAAGTTTAAATTGATTATAAAACTTTTTATGGCACAGCTCAGATATTAATACTTAAGATGTTTATAATAATAAATAGTAGTAGTTCCAGTTAAATATCTATTGTGTGCCAAGTATTGTGCCATGAGCTTACATAGGTTATGTAAGTTATATTCCATTTAAATTTTACAACATTCCTACGTGAAAGATACTGTTGCTGTTCCCATTTTACAGATGAGGAAACTGAGACTTAGGAAGGTAAGAAAGTTGCCAAAGGTCACACAACTAATAAGTGACAGATATTTAACTAACTTTATGGCCAGTTTTCTTAAGTATATTAATATACTATGTTTCAAGAATGTGGAGCATCTGGAATAAATTTTAGAAAGTCAATGTAATGTTATGCATACAAGAGAGTGTATTTTTGACTTTGTATATTTTTAGATTGTTGAAATGTATATGAACTTATATGAGACATTGTTAGTGGCTTATTACTTCCTTATCCATGATATTCTTTTGTTCATTCATTCATTGAATATTAATGCATTTTACTGATTGCCTAGACTGCTGAGTGTGGCACAGGAAAGTGAATGAAACAAATACAAGTTTTCAGTATAGTGGGAGAGACAGAAAATTGACAGGTAAATAATCAGTTACAATTGGAGCAAGTACTAAAAAGATCACACTGTAATGCTAGTGATGGAGAATAACAGGATGTGTGTGTGTGTGTTGGATGAGGAGTAGGGAGGGTAGAGGATGTGCTTAGTTAGATACAGTGGTCAAGAAAGGCTTGTTAATGCCACTAAACACATAATAACCACTGTTAATGTTTTGTTGTATACCTTTTTATACATTATGTGTCTGTAGAGAGAACTATATGAAGTTTTAATATCAAATGGGATTATATTATATATTTTGTTTCGTAATCTCATAATTGAATCTCTTGAAACAATAGCTATTGTTTTTTAATTTCCCCACCTATTCCACTCCAGCTTCTTCAGTCTGGCTTCTATGCCCATTGTTGGACTTGACATTGTTTCTGATGTGACTGGTCACTTCCTAATTGCCAAATCTAAATGATGGTTTTTTTTCCCCTTATGTATTTATGAATTCTGAATTGATATTTCCCCTACCTTCTTGGATGTTCCTTCTTTATCACAAGCTTTCCTTTATAGCTTTCATTTCTTTCTTCAGAAATGTTCAAGTCCTCTTAGGTTCTGTACTTGGCCCTTGTTACTGATAATCTTCTAGAGTGATGGATTCAACACCAGTGTCTTAAAGTCTGTAATGACTTACTAGTCTTGTGGATCAAGTTCAAAGTCCTTTGTAAGGTTTCACCCAGCTTAAGGATTCTTCTTCTTCTTCTTTTTTTAATAGAAGGAAAAAAGAAATGAACCTTTATTAATACTTATTGTAAGAATTGATATTAGCACCTCAGTCAGGTCATAGGTTCATTTATCATATGATCGTATTTATTTTAATTCAGTGGTGTTATTTTTCTCCCCTTTTTTCCTCCCATCTGAGAATATTTGGCTTTGTCTAGACACATTTTTGGTTGTCATAACTGTGTATGTGGCAGGGGAGGGTGCTATTGGCATCAAGTGGACAGAGGCCAGGAATACATCTAAAGGTCCTCAAATGCATAGAGGGAGAACACCCAATAACAAAGAATTATTTAGCTTAAAATGTCAATAGTGCCATGGTTGAAAAAAACCTACTTTAACTGGATTTTAAGTATTTTCTTTAATTATGAATGTAGATAATCCTTCATTCGGATATTAGCACTACCTGTAACTTTGTCACCAGTAGAAATTTCAAATATTTTCATGTTGCATTAATTTGTTGCAGGTACCTTGAAATATTTAAGCTCATTTATTGCATAGAAATTAAGATAGATTTGCATTTATTCAGAAGCAAAAAATTACTATATTACATTTTAAAAAGTTTATTTCAGTGTGGTTATCCATTGTAATCTAAAATATTTTGTACATTATAAACATTATTCTGGGACGGAACCTGTAGACTTTACCAGACTGCCAAGGAATCCATAAGAAAGAAAAGCTTAACTTGTGATGCAGAGGGTTAAATATTTTGGTGAGAATGCTTCAGAGGTAATGATGTTTATTTTATATTGTCATTTCATGAATCACATAATATTAAGTTGTCATACTGTTGTCAGTGATGCCATGTTTGATAACTTAGTTAAGGTAGTGATATGTTTTCTTCTTTGCACTCTTAAGTTATCTGTGGGGTAATACTTTGGCACTGGGTGAGTTTCTGATTCTGAACAACCTTTTGTTTTGTAAAGAAGAGATTTCCTTTCTCTATCCCACTCCACCCACTTTTCCTCATGTTTTGTTCATCCCCTAAATATCACTATATACTCATTAATTTTTATTTAGCCAATATTTTATGGTCACATAAGTTTCTTTTCCTTTATTTTATTTTTATTTTTTGGAGTGTTCAAATTGTCCCATATGTGGTCTTTGAGTGCCCTTTTAACTTGGTCTTTTGTCTTTTTTTGACCGATCCTTCTTGTCTTTAAGCATTTACTTGCTTAAAGGAGTTCTAAGAGTCAACTTGTTTTTTCCTTTTTTCTGTGCTCCAGGTCTGAACTCAGGTATTTCTTCAGTGAACCATGGTTTCTTTGTGGGGCTGGTATAGTTTTCACTTGTTCCCTGAAAGTAGAGCATACCTATGAAGTCTTTTGTAAAGCTGAAATAGTGTAAAGCAGAGAAACAGTTACCATTAATTTATATGGAAAAATGTTTGAAGGTTCCCAAACCCCAAAAATGACCTGTTTTAGGCTTTTCCTATTTCTTTAGACACATATTACCAGTGGTTGCATAGATTGCATAGAACAAATTGAGATAAAGCTCAGAGACACAATTCAAAGCTAGTGTGGCTTGTTGTGGAGGTGCTGAGTGTAATTCCAGGGAAGGAGTTTGGCAGCGCTATGTTTGCTGTTTAGGGTGTGTCCTGCCTCTGTAATGGCTTGCTGCAAACACTTAATGCAATTTTTGCTTCTCTCCTTTTTAAAGAAAAGCAAAAATTCTCCTTGGATTTCTTTTGGTTAGTGAAAACAGGTGCTACTATAAGTCTTTAGTAAAAGCAAAGTGGCATAACGCAAACTTTGAAAAAGCAGGTGTACCTACATTTAGAAATCAGTCTGAGCACTTGGTAGGCTCATTGCGTCTGGGGTGACATTGTTTTAGGAACTTTTAATAGAAGCTTTTAAACTAACTTGTAACATAAAAAGATATTTTGGGCTACAAGAAAGACAATCACATGTTTCTGATCTTACTCATCCTTACAAATTCTTTTGGAATGAATGAAACTGTTTCTGTCCTTATCAACTCATACCCATGCTCTTATCTGTTTACTTAAGGATTATCAGTAGCTGTCTTACTAACATCTCTCTTCTGATCTCTACATACTAACCACCTCATCCATCTCTAAAAATATTATATACTATCTGTATGCCAGGGATTGTATAAGGCATGTAGAATACACAGGAAAATGGAAATATCAAGAAGTTCATAGTCTAATAGAGAAAACCTATATAAAGACCAAAATTTCAGTATGGTTGTTGCAAAAATAGAAATACCTAAAGGGTGACTAAGTGTGAGAAACCAAAGAAGGCTTCAAGAGAAGATAATAGTTGAGTATGGTATTGATATAATCATCAAAAGATGATTGCGTGAAGAATGGTAGAGTGATTTATAGATTCTCATTGTAGATGACCACTGATTAAATGCCAGGTTTGTCTCTAGATGTAGTTACAAGTGGAAATATTAGAAATCAGAGGTTACATGCATTTAGTGCTTAGAGCTTTGCTTTTCCCTGTATTCTGTGTTTTTCGTAATTATTTTTGCTAATTTTTTTTTTTTTCGGTGGATAGACCAACTATTCTTAGTTTACACTGACACTTTCTTACTAGGATGCCTCATCATTTCTGTTCTGTAGCTTTTCAATGAAAGATTATTTTTTTGCTGAAGTTGGGTTTAGAGGCTGTAGGAATTTGCTGTATTTGTATATGCATCCATGCCTTATGAATAAATCCATAATGTTTTATTATCAGTGATTGCACATACTAAGTATCTGCATCATACTTATGTGGTCATTAATACAATTTTTGGTTCTTACTGTGGGGAAATCTGAATAAACTCAGGATGGCTGAAAGAAATGGAAAGTCAAATGGTATGAAATTGGCACTCCCTTATGTAGGCAGTCCCCTAATTTTACATACTCTTATAGTTAGAGATGTACCTTCTTTTCATAAGAAGAATGAGAAGTGTAGGAAAACAAAAAGAACAAACAAAACCTGCTGATGTGTCCCAATTCAGAATCTTTAAAGAGTAAATAAGCCCCCCACCCCCCTAGATACTGAAATAACTTACAGGAGTCTAGAAATTTTTTCAAGTCTCCATCTCTTCAGGTATTTCTGGCTTCCTGAGATGGTGCTTAGGATTTCTTTTTGCTGTTAAAACAACATGATGGTAAATAGTACAAATTGAAATAGTAGTGTACTATCAATCAGTATTGATTTATCTGACATCAAGCAATGGGCGTTCAGTATAAATACATTTTCCATATATTTGTAGCTACCTCTTTAAAATGTCAGAATGTCTTTAATTTAGCCATTTTATTTGATGAAATTAATAAAGTTAAATAGACTTTATGTTAAATTTAGAATTATCCTTACTAAATACTTAATATACAGGATTATGTATTATATACTTTCCTATCCTTTAGATATCTTTTCTGTCTCAAATATATGACGTTTCTGGGGCGCCTGGGTGGCTCAGTCAGTTAAGCTTCCAGCTTCGGCTCAGGTCATGATCTCACAGTTTGTGGGTTCAAGCCCCGCATTGGGCTCTGTGCTGACAGCTAGCTCAGAGCATGGAGCCTGCTTCGGATTCTGTGTCTCCTTCTCTCTCTGACCCTCCCCTATTCACGCTGTCTCTCTATATCAAAAATAAATTTAAAAAACCAAAAAAATTAAATATATGACGTTTTAATAAAAAAGTAACCATACACTTCATGTGTATGGATGTAAATGCAACAGGCTAGTGATCCCTTTCAAACCAAGACCCTGATTAATTCATCTGGCCATATTCTCTGTGTGTGTCTAGTGTGTATTTAAGTATGATTTTTTTTTCAGTACTTCCCAATGCAAGCATTTTACTCTAGCCATGTCAGTTTCCACATAGTCCTATGCTTATTCCATGTCCCTTAACCTTTGTTCATGGTATTGTTTGTTCTGTTCAAGGACCTTAAGCAAGTTATTTATCTTTGTGCATTTTCTTAACAGCTTGCTTCTTACGGTCTTAGTGGTATAATTGGATGTGTTTCTTTTGCATTAGGAGGACTGTGACAGATATTCAAAGAAGTCGGGGGAAAAGTAAGTTTTAGCTTTTCACTAAATGAGAGGGGAGTTAGAGTAGATGAACTTCTTGTCACCATTCTTAGTCTTATGTCTCTGCTCTTTATTTCACCAGATTTCCTAAGTAGGCTTTAAAAAATTTTTGTTAAAACATATGTGTCTTTGTAAGCCTCCTAGTCTGAGTTTTGCTATACTTATATTTAGTATGAGGGAACTTAGACTAGATGATCTCTAAGTTCCCTTTCAGCTATAAACTTCTGTTTATGTTCCTTTATTCCTTCATTGAAAAATGTTTATTGAATACCTGTTATTTGATACAAATACTCTGCAATATAAGATTATCTACCTTCCATTAATAAAATAATACATATTTTTCAGTATCCAGATTATGCACTGCTTCGTTTGTAAAGTTTTACCTGAAACTGTAGCCTACACTATGTTGTCTTGCCCCACAAATTCTTTTAGGATTTACTGAACAATGTAGACATAGGTTAGCCTTTGTTTTGCTTAGCATTTTGATTGTTGTCATTGTTGAATGTAATTGCAGACACCTTGGAGAATAAAAATTCTTTTATAATTAATAGCGATTGTCACTTAGTAATAATAATCATGATGATAACTAACATTTATAAATGCTAACTTTGAGACGAGCATTGTTTTAAGTGCTTTATATAGATCCATTTTTTTACTCTTACAAAATGTTTATGAAATGGCATCTCCTTTCATTTCCATTTTTAGATGAGGTAAGGTACACAAAGGTTAAGTAAATTTCCTTAAGGTTATACTGCTGGTAAGTGAAGAACCCCAGCAGTCAGACTTCAAAAACCCTTTTGCTTATCCATTTTGCTATAATGCATAATTACTGTATGCTTGCTGAATGAATTGATGTTTTCATCTTTAATATATAATTAGTTACAGTTTTGGTATCTATTTTGCACTTTGGATAAAAGACTAAAGATATTTCACTTTCGGAAGAATACTTTTCAAACAAGGACAAATAACTTTCTTAGTAACTAATTCTTAGTGACATAGTTAATAGTATTCAAATCATATACTTATACCTTGAGGGATTTTGAATAATGTATCTTTTTCCAAAGAAAGTTTGAGACATGCATAATACTTATCGATTAATTTTGATTTGTGTTAAGTATCTTTATTACATGTTAATTATTTTCAGTTGAGTGGGGATTTTATGCAATGGCTTCAAGCCACAGTTCTTCACCAGTGCCTCAAGGAAGCAGCAGAGATGTTTTCTTTAAAAAAGAGGTAGATCCAACAAAACACATTCGACCTGTGCAGTCACTGCCAGATGTATGTCCCAAGGAACCCACAGGTAATGCCTTTTTCTGTTTTTTTGTTTGTTTGTTTGTTTGTTTGAGGATTTTTACTGAGGATTTGTATTATCTTTAAATAAGTCAGATTCTGTATACAGTTGACCCTTGAACAACATGAGGTTTGAACTGCATGAGTCCACTATATGCTGCTTTTTTTTTTTGATAAATATAGTACAGTATTATAAAGGTATTTTCTCCTCCTCATGGATTTCTTAGTAACATTTTCTTTCCTCTACCTTACTTTAAGACTACAATATATAATATATATATAACACACAGAATATGTTAATTGACTATGTTATCTGTAGTGCTTCCAGTCAACAGTAGACTGTTTGTAAAGTTTTGGGAGAGGTAAAGTTAGATGTGGATTTTTGACTACATGGGGAGAGGAGTGGTCTGTGCCCCTAATCCTCCCATTGTTGAAAGGTCAGCTCTACTTAAAAGTAAATTTTATAGTGGTAAATCTAGAGAGGGAAATAATTTGGAAGTAAGTTGATTGGAAAATTGGAATATAGTTCTTTTCATGCATTTCCATAGAAGAAATTACTTGCATAATCTGAAAAGGTTTTGAAAATGAAGCTACAGATTTGAAGCTTTTTAGTTAATCATAGATATAGTCAATTCTCATTACTTGTGGATTCTATGTTTGCAAATTTGCCTGCTCCCTGAAACTTATTTGTAACCCTAAAATCAATACTTGTGTTACTTTTGTGGTTATTTGCAGCCATTTATTCCATAGAGGAATAAAAAATTTGAATTACCTGATTTACATGTACCTAGCTAAGGCTAAACAAGGCAACACTTTGCCTTCTTGTCTTAGCTCTCAAGGCTATAAAAAAATATCTTTACTGTGGTTTGTTTTAGTGTCACATTTTTTTTTGCATTTTTTAGCTTTTTATTTGTGCTTTTGCTGTTTAAAAATGGTTGCCATATGTAGTGCTGAAGTGCTTTCTAGTGTTTCTAAGCACAAAAAGACTGCAATGTGTGCGCCTTATGAAAACAATTCATTTGGGTATGAATTGCAGTGGTGTTAGCCATGAGTTCAGTGTTAATGAATGAATGATATATATTAAATAAGATGTCTTTAAACAGAAACACACAGAGAATAAGATTATTTATTGATCAGTTGATGAAAATTTTGTAACCAGAGGCTTGCAAGTACCTACCCCTGTATTTCCCCTCGGAGCAGTGGTTCAGTATTTACTAATTGTTACATGCAAAACTACCATGAATAACAAGAATTGACTATATATTTTTCTTGCCCCTGTGGTTAATGCCACAGCAGCATTTGTGTCATCTAATTACAAGCCAGACAAAGGATATTAGATCCAAGTGTATCTGCCATAGTACAGAGGAAAGAGTATACCTGTGAAAAATCTGGAGTATTAAAGGATAGAAGATACATAAGAAGGTAGAAGAGTTTTGATATGAAAAAAGATAGAGAAATTGTACATTAACAGGAATTCATGAAAGACTTTCTTTACGACCCACCCCACAATGCACCTTAAACCCTCATATTTTGCACATTCTTAGTCTTTTACATGCTTTTCCTTCCCTTGGCAATTGATGCTGAAAGCTGAAGGTTATTTAATCAGAATGATTTTCACTAACATGTTTGTTATAAAAGAGATTTTGGTGGCTTGGTGTAGAGTAGAAACGAAGCAAATTTTATTTTTCTAGGATGTATTTTCAAATGTAGAAGTTAGTTTACAGAGTTTCCTTGCTTACTTTTTGCAGGTGATTCTAATAGTTTATGTGTTGCCCCATCTCTAGTTACAGATCAACATAGATGGACTATATATCATTCCAAAGTAAACCTCCCAGCAGCATTAAATGATCCTAGATTAGCAAAAAGAGAATCTGACTTCTTCACAAAAACATGGGGATTGGACTTTGTGGACACTGAAGTCATACCGTCATTCTACCTCCCACAGATCAGCAAAGAACATTTTACAGTGTATCAACAGGAAATCTCTCAGGTAATATCTAATCTTGAAGTCAGGTCAAAAAGAATAGAAAGATCTTTAGTTATTTCTTGTAGATTTTTGACCAATAATCTTTGAGGAGCCTATAGCATTCTTTTATGTCTATATTCATTCTACTTTCCTGGGTTGTATTTAATTCTTTGCTTAGACATATGTAAATATATTTCTCTTACTGTAGTGCTGAGATTCAACATGAGACCCACCCTGCTTACCAAGGAGAAAATTTTTCTGTTACGCCAGTAAAACCCAGATGACTTGTAAAGTTTAAGAAATGAGCAGAGTAGAACTGTTTCTTTGTCTCTCATTTACCACAAAAAATTTAATAGGGCATATTAGTTCTGGCAGATGGTCTTAGTGTCTTTAGACCTAATATATTGCTCTAAACTCAGTTCTGAGTGAGAATTGAATGTAGCACTTAGTTTTAGATGGCTTGTTATTAATTTTTAGAGAGTATTATCAGTATAATTTTGGTTACCATTTTAGTCTTTTAAGAAACTCACTTTTTGGGGCACCTGGGTGGTTCAGTTGGTTAAGTGTCCAACTTCAGCTCAGGTCATGATCTCACAGTTTGCGAGTTCAAGCCCTGCATCAGGCTTTGTGCTGACAGCTCAGAGCCTGGAGCCTGCTTTAGATTCTGTGTCCCTCTCTCTCTCTGCCTCCCCTCCCTCCCTCCCTCTCTCCCTCCCTTCTTCTCTCTCCCTCTCTCTTTCTCTCTCTCTCAAAAAATGAATAAACATTAAAAAACACCCTTACTTTTAAAGTGGTATAGGGGATATTAAAATTTTTTTCTCTACTGAAATGTGATTACCATACAACATTCTAATAGTTTCAAGTGTACAACATAATGATTAGAAATTTATATATATTGCAAAATGGTCACCATAAGTCTAGTTAATATCTGTCACCATACATAGTTCCAAAAATTTTTTTTCTTTTTGTGATGAGGATTTTAAAAATCTATTCCTAGGAACTTCAAATACAGTATTGTTAACTATAGTGACTATATTTTATATTACACCTAGAAGTCTGTATAGGGGATATTTATTTATATTTTTATAATATCCCCTTTTATACATCATTCATTAGCAAGCCTCATTTGCATATAGCTGACTTCATTTCACTAGATTACTTTGTTCCTTTTATGACTTGGAAATAGGCTAGATATGATTATATTATTGGCATTAGTACTACACATTAACTGCTTCTTTTTTAGTACTACCTACTATTTTTGTACAGCATCTGTAAATAGTATTTACTTTTACATAATGTATATTGCCATGTGCTGTCTAGAATTTTTGTGTTCCTTTTTTTTTTTTTTTTTTTTTTTTTTAAAGTAGGCTCCATGCCTAGTGTGGAGCACAACATGGGGCTTGAACTCACAACCCTGAGATCAAGACCTGGGCTGAGATCAAGAGTCTGATGCTTAAACAACTGAGCCACCCAGGCATCCCAAGTTTTTGTGTTATTTCTAAAATCACATCTCTATTTAATATGCCTTCTTTTTGATGGTTTGTAGTCTCATGCCTCATAACCTACCATTTGGCTTTTCTATTTATCCATTTATTGATCAAATATTTATTGAATACCTTCCATGTGCTAGGCACTGTTCTAAACACTAGAGACCAAAACACACCATTTCTCTCCATTACAAAGCTTACATTTTTAAGAAGTGTTATGAACAATAAACCCTAAAGTACCCACTAAAATAACTAAGCAAAGTATTTTAGCTAATAAGCCAATAGAAGAAATAACATGAAATTTAAAATATTCTCAACCCAAACAAAGGAAGTAAAAGAGTAAAAAGGGAGCAAAGAATGGATGAAACATAAAGAAAAACAACAAGATGATAGAATTAAATCTAACCCTGTCAGTAATCATATTAAATGTAAATGTTTAAGCAGCTTGATTACAAAGCAGAGATTGTGAGAGTGGATGAAAAAGCAAGACCCAACTGTATGCTGCCTCTAAGAAGTGCACTTTTAATACAGAGGCACAGAACATTTGAAAAGGATAGAAAAAGATTCACCATGCTAACACCAGTCAAAAGAAAGCTGAGATGGCTATATTAATATCAACTAAAGCAGATTTCCAAGCAAAGACTATTCTAGGGATAATGATAAAAGTGTTAAGTTAATCAAGAGGATACAGTATTTCTAAACATTTATGTCTGTAAAAACAGAGTTTCAAAATACATAAAGCAAAAAGTAGGAACTAATGGGGAAAGTAGATAAATTCACAATTATGGTTGGATATATTGTCTCTCAGTAACAAGTGCTCAGTGACAGCATTGTCAGTCAACCTAACTTAACTTGAAAGAACACATTGAAACAGCATTCCACCCAACATAGAATACATTTTCTTCTGAAGTGTTCCTGGAATATTTATCAAAGTAGACCATAATCTGAGCCATAAAACTAATGTTAATACATTTAAAAGTCTTCAAGTCACACCAGTTATGTTCTTTGACCACAGTAGAATTAAATTAGAAATTATTATTTTTTTCCCCCATTCCCCCTAAATTAGAAATTATTGACAGAAAAGTGTGTGGAAGATCCGCAAATACTTGGAAACCAAAACTAACACTTCTAAATAAAAATGTGAGTCAAAGAGGAAAAGGAAATTAGAACCATTGTCCCTTGAGCAACTTGGTTTGAACCATGCAGATCCACTTATATGCAGAGTTTTTTGATAAGTACAGTCACAGTACTGTAAATGTGTTTTCCTTATGACTTTATTTTTTTTCTTTATATTTTAATGTTTATCTGTCTTAGACAGGCACAGCATGAGCAAGGGAGGGACAGAGACAGACACACACACACACACACACACACACACACACACACAATCTGAAGCAGGCTTCAGGCTCCAAGCTGTCAGCACAGAGCTCAATGTGGGGCTCAAACTCACAACCTGCAGACCTGCAAGATCATGACCTGAGCCAATGTCAGATGCCCAACTGACCAAGCTACCCAAGGGCGGCCCCTTCCTTATGATTTTTTAAAAATTTATTTATTTTTTAAGAGAGAAAGAGAGACTGCACACATGAATGGGGGAGGGGCACAGAGAGAGAGGGAGACAAAGAATCTGAAGCAGGCTCCAGGCTTTGAGCTATCAGCCCAGAGCCCAATGTGAGGCTTGAACCCATGAACTGTGAGATCATCACCCGAGCTGAAGCTGGATGCCCAACTAACAGAGCTACCCCAGCGCCTCCCCCTTACGATTTTCTTTATAACTTTTCTAGCTTTTCTCTAGCTTACTTTAAGAAATAGTATGTAATATGTAATATACAAAATATGTGTTAACTGTTAAGGCTTCTAGTCCACAGTAGGCTATTAGTAGTTAAGTGTTTGGAGAGTTAAAAGATATATTTGGGGTTTTGATTGCTGGACATTGGTGTCCCTAACCCCTTCATTGTTCAAAAGGCAGCTGTTGTTTGAACTGAATGGAAATGAAAACACAACATATCAGGATTTGTGGCATGCTGCTCTGGCAGTACTTAGGGAATAATTTATAGCACTAGGTGCGAAGAATAGTCTCAAATCAGTGACCTCAACTTCCACCTTAAAAAGCTACCACAAGAAAAAATGTAAACCAAAATCAGAAGAAAGAAAGAAACATCAAAGTCAAAATCGAAGAAATAGAAAGTAGAGAAACTGTAGAGAAAAATCAGTGAAACTTTAAGTTGATAACCAAGAGGTTAGTGATTTCATATTTAAAATTTGTAGGACTACTTTGGTATATTCTATTGTGAAACATTTTGATGCTTTGAGTATTCTTATTGCTACATAGCATTTATTTTGTTATTTGTCTTGTTATAGAAAGAGAAGACTCATGAGAGATGCAAGAATATTTGTCCTCCTAAAGATACTTTTGACAGGACTCTCTTACATACTCATGGTATGAATATGTGTCATTTGTAGACAGCATATAGATGAATATGTGGTATTTGTAGAATAGCATAAATATCAACAAACAAAATCAATTTGGGGACCTTTTATTTCCAGTGAAATTTTTATAGCCTGTGATCATCATCTTTTTCAAAAGCTTTTACAAGAAAAATCATGGGTCTCATGGTAGTGTTATCATTTTTTTGTCTTTGTTTTTGTTTTTTTTTGAGAGAGAGAGTGTGAGCGGAAGAGGGGGAGAGAGAGGGAGACACAGAATCTGAAGCAGGCTTTAGGCTCTGAGCTGTCAGCACAGAACCTGACACGGGGCTTGAACTCACGAACCACGAGATCATGACCTGAGCTGCGGTCAGGCATTTAACCGACTGAGCCACCCAGGTGCCACTGTTATCCTTTACTTCAACAAATATTTAACATCTGGGTGCTTGGTACTTTGCCTGTTGATTAAAATAGTTGAATAATTAAGACCACGTGTCCTCAAGAAGCTGAAAGTCTCTTGAGTAAGGTTGCCATGCTATATATCAAGCAGTAAGTTCAATGTGGTAAGATTGTATAGAGCTCCTAATTTGTTAAGCCTTAGAAAACTTCCTAGAGTTGATGACTGTGTTTTAAACTAGCTGTTGAGAAAGATTTATGTTGGAAAAAAGTCTTCAGGGAAGAGGGAACAGTTTAAGCAAAGCAGTAGAGTCAAGAGAGAGTAGAGCATCTTCATGTTTAGTATATTGACTCCCCTGGGAGCAAGATATGAGGCTGAAGAAGTAGACAGGGGAGTCAGATCATGAAGAGTCTTATATGTCATGCTAAGGAATTTTTTTTTCCTAAAAACAGTACAGAGCTACAAAATACTTTTAACCAGACATCAGATTTATGATTATACATTTCACTGTGAAAACAGTTGTAAAAAATAAATTTAAGGAAGATGATAAAATTGGAGGCAAAGAGATAGTAAAAGGCTATTGAAGTAATACAAGTGAGAAATCATGTGCCCCCCAAAAGCAGTTATAATGAAGATGGAGAGGAATTTAGGCATTTGAGAGATACATTAGAGATCAAAGCACAGGTTTTGGTCATCAGTTAGTTGTTGGTAATGGTAACGATAGGTCAGTATGCACACTGAGAAGTTTCTATGGATTTCACAATTTAGGAGATCTTAAGGAGGACATTCAGACTTGAAGTGATAGTTAAGAAAACACAATACTATATATTAAGGAGTGAGTACAAGAGAAAGAAATGGAGACTACCAGTGTGGATATGACTTTAGGATTTGAGATATAGGATACTGGTTAGATAGAACACAGAGGAAGAATATTTTTGTATGGTCAACCCCAGATGAGGCAGGAGAGGGATTTGCATTACCCTGAGAATGAGTGCTTCCTTAAATTTTGTACTAGACGTCCTCCCTTGCCTCAGCCAACTCTAGGCCCTGGGTTTTAGCTTTATCTTTATTTTAATGAGAGAGAGCTGAGCATGTTTGTATGAAAAGGGGAAGAGCTATTAGAAGGCAACAGGTTGAGGATATGGAAAGAGGCAGGGTAATTGAAGATGAAGCAAGCTCACAAAAGAGGCAGGAGGACATGGAGTCCAACCCAGGAAGGTTAGTTTTGGAAAGGAGGGTCCCTCCTCTGAGATCTAGTTGGTGTGATGAAGGTAAAGTAGGTTCACTTGCAGCTTTGTTGATGACACAAACTAAGATGTCTAAGAAGAAAATTAATATGATGTTAAAATCTTTGATCATAAATTCTGGATGGGATGGTGGGTATTATGAACAGTAAGAAAGTATTCCTATATTAGAATTCATTTTTTAAAACTAGATGCCCGACTATTTCACCAAACTTAAGATAGCAGCCAGATTTTTGTGTCCATTTAAAAAAGACTTGAAATGTATTTAGTTGTTTAATTGCTACCATGCAATTGAATAAAATTATTTGAAACCTAGGATTTATTCAGTGCTTCGTTTACTGCTAGACATACAGGAGGTGCCTGATAGATGTTTGTTGAGGGAATTTACGTAGTTATACAGTGGCATAGTACAGAATCTAGTCAAATGTATTTTATGGAATAAAATGAAAACAAGTTTAAAAAATCATATATTCGCTTTTCCCTTTTTCATAGATAAATCCAGGACAGATCTGGATCAAGTACCTAAGGTAACAAAGCTTTAATAAGTGAGAATACTGCCTTTTAATATCTTTAATTTTTTATAATCTTAAATATCTTTGATTTTGCCTTATAAGAAGCTTTCGACTTTCTCACACTTTAACTACATTGTCTCTTCTGGGACTTTGTGCATCACTTTTCTTCTTTTACATCAGTTTCTTTTTTATTATTGAAACCTACAAATATATTTTAAGTCTCTCCATTCTAAAAAAGAATTTTATTGATCTTACTACACCTTCACATTATTAAGAGATCTTTCCTTTGTGTAAAAAATTTTGTAGAGTTATGTAATAGATGTCCTGCCCCCCAGGGGAAAGAGTCCATTGCATTAATCAGATTCTCCAAGAGGTCTGTGATAACTGCTCTTTAGGCTGAAAAGACACAGAAAGACAGCAGACAGAAGCAAAAAGAAGAGGGCAGTCATTTCTAAAGTTCTTTGAGTCCTACAAAATAAAATTCAAACTCTGTCATTTAAGGCCCTTAATTACTCATTTCCATCATAATCACTCTTTTAACTTTTGCTTACTAATCTTTACACATTCTTTATTTCAGCCAACCTTTTCTTGGCTGGCTTTGTGCTTTACTTGCACTGTTCCTTTAGTCTGGAAGACTTCTCCCTCAACTCCTTATATCTAATCCTTTCTTTATGTTCTCTTGCTTAAATGGCAACCTTACATGAATAAATTTCTTTCCAACTGAAGATAATTGGCCCCTTTGCTGAATTTCCATAGCATGTTATGTAGACCTGTGCCTTCCTTTTTAAGACATTTGCCACTCTGTTTATATGGTATTTATGTGTATATTTTATCACATCCCATGGACTAAAAGATCCTTAAGATTAAGACCCATGTAATAACTTATCTTTGTTTCTCCCTTAGTGCCTAGCATAAGAGTTAGGTTATCAGTAAATATTTATTGAATTAGTCAGTACTTCTAAGTATACTAAAACAGGGGCTAGAAAATACATGCATGTCTCTAGTTAGATTGTTCCTATCACTTTATACTAATTTTTGGACGTAGGTTAAATTTATCAGTGAAAATAAAATATAGTATAGAAATTAATTAGGTAAGTAATTAAGATAAACTGTGTTTCAGGCCGTTTCAGGCTTTATGCTAGGTAGTAGAGATACAAAGATTAGTTAGCTATAAATCTAGTCTTGCTGGAACATATGGTCTCCAGAGGGGCGATACACATATTAAATAAATAATTTTTGTGAAGTATGAGATACATAAATATATGTGTCATATGTACTTGTGTTCAAAGATGGGGTGATTGATGTGTTCAAAGATTGAGTAAATATACAGAGATAAGGTTGCCCTTTTGATTGGGTTGTATTTTCTAGGAAAATAGGAAAGAGCATTCTAGGCTGAAAGCATGTACAAAGATCATTAAGCATAAGAGGGTATGGAAGATAGCTTAGGAGTGCTACAATGTAACTTGTAAATAGTGCAGTGGCAAGATACACATCATTGAGGGGGTTAAAAAAAATGAAAGGCTTTTGATGCCCTTCTAAAAAGATTGGTCCTTAGGTCATTGGACACTATTGAAAGATTTAAGTAGAGAAATTAATTCAGTTATACTTGCATTTTAAAAATATATCTAACAGGGCGCCTGAGTGGCTCAGTTGGTTAAGCGTCTGACCTTGGCTCAGGTCATGGTCTAGTGGTTTGTGAGATTGAGCCCCATATCAGGCTCTATGCTGATAGTGTGTAGCCTGCTTCAGACCCTCCCCCCCAGTCCCCTCCCCAAACATACCTAAACATTAAAAAGTATATCCAACAGTAGTGTAGGGGATAGATTGAGGAAGCCTATCAGTAAATAGCCATGTCTGTAATACAGAGATAATGAGGGACTGCACTACTGACATGCTAAAGACATAGATGACAGAGAGAGGATTCAAGTATTATTTAGAAAATATAGTGGGTAGGATTTAGTGTCCAGATGGATGTAGTATGTAAAGGAAAAAGAGTGGTCTTTTCATAAAATTGAATTTGTTTTGGTTTTAAAATTTAATATATATCTAATCTACAAAACTAATTTTGAAAGCATTTTAAGCAGGAGAAAATAGAAATATAAATATAGAGAAATTGATATTTGGGATTTTTTTGAAACACTATCAGTGGGGGAAATAATACAGAAATTTTCAGATAAAGAGGGTATCTCCCTTTGGTATACGCTTATGGGACTACATTAGTGAATTTGATCATATAGTAATGGAATGATTATCTCCATTGGCAAAGACAAAAAACATTTTTCTGTCTCTTATGAGTATGTTTAGCTTGATGAAACTATTTATACATTTTTATACAGATTCTTTTGTAAATTAGCATATCACTTGCTTTTCTATTTATGCTTGAGATAGATCCGAGTTAATAATTATTAATGGTCTTATGATGCTTGAAGGGATGATGGATGTTTATCTAATTGAGGAAAATAAATTTTTTAATAGATTTTTATGAAACCAGATTTTGCCTTGGACGATTCCTTAACTTTTAATTCAGTTTTACCATGGTCTCATTTTAATACTGCTGGTGGAAAAGGAAATCGTGATGCAGCTTCCTCAAAGTTGCTACAAGAAAAGGTAATTTCTTTTTTACTTTTTCCATGTAGAAAACTTTATTCTGGTTATGTAGTACCTTTTGTGTTGGTTCAGATTTAGTTATTTAGTAAAGGCAGTTATTGTTACTGCCTTCAAATTTAAAAAAATTTTAATGTTTTATTTATTTTTAATACAGAGAGAGACAGAGCATGAGAGGGGGAGGGGCAGAGAGAGAAGGAGACACAGAACTGGAAGCAGGCTCCAGGCTCTGAGCTAGCTGTTAGCACAGAGCCTGACGCGGGGCTCGAACCCATGAACGTGAGATCTGATCTGAGCCGAAGCCGGAAGCTTAACCGACTGAGCCACCCAGGCGCCACAGTGCCTTCAAATTTTAACTGATAAAGTAAAAACATTTTGATTCAATGGAAAACAAGTTGTACTGGTGAAAAAGGAAGAGCTAATTGAGTACTTCTTATCCAAAAGAGCAGTTGACAGAATTTAGGTTGGAAGGATATATTAGATAACACAATTAATTGCTTTACATTTATCTCCAAAAATATATTGACAAATTTTATATTCTTTATGATTTAAGGCACGGAAAATCAACTTTTGGAAAGGTACTATTTTTCCTTATTTATACTTAGTAAGGATGATTACTTTGAAACAAAAATATCACAGTTAAAAAGTACGTATTATATTTTTAGTTTTGCAAAGTCTAATCTTTTACATGTTAGTAGTCAGGAGTTTTTAAAAAAATTTTACAGTGTTCTCTAAGTGAGAAGTCAGCAGCTTGAAAGTCATTTAAAATGTAGAATTTTAAACACATCTTAACTCATATATCAAGAATCTTTTAAAACTTGAATAGAAAGTAAAGACCTTTGATTCCTCTTCTTTCTCAGCACTCAGAGCTTTTCTAAATGGGTTCTCAAACTGAGAAGGAAGCATTTTATTTCAGGCTAGTGACATCTCTTGGCAGTCTGGAAACTTGTCTCAGGAATACTGTTCAATAGATGAGGTCCAGTAACCCATGAGGAAACTAGTTTGGGGAGAAGACATGTAGGCAAAGAATCATGAGTATTCTTTTTCTCACAGTTGAAAATAAAAATGAAGTGATTTTTTCCATGGCAACATTTTCACATATAAAGGTTTTCCTTGAGTAAGAACAAATTCATAAATCTGATGAAAATGATGGGTTTATGGACACAGGCTCATTCCCAGACTTTTTTCACATTCCAGTACATGTCCTATTAGACTAATACCTTAAAAGAGAAAAACAATAAAAGCCAATGAAAATCTCATGCTAAATACTAATACTTCCTAAATACTTTTAGGAAGACTAAAAATTGTTCCCTTTATAGAATTTTAATAGGAAATGAATTATGAAAATATTATGCTATTGTAAAGAGAAGATCAATGGAATATTGATAACTTGTGGAAATCTTTGGAATTCAAAAGAAAGAAATTTCTCAGGCTAAAGGTATAAAGTGACTAAAGTAATGGAATTTTATTTATTAAGTTGCAAAATTAAGCTTTTTACGTTTACATTCTGGCTCCGTCTTACTCTGCGCTTAGAAAAGGAATGGAAGAAAGGATCCCAAGAGAACACTTTCAAACTCACTTTATGATTGACAAAGAGCTGTTTATATCTTGCTAGGTTTAAAGAGAGGAGATGCTACAACCAGGATTAGAGAAATTTGTATTTTATTATAGTGCTACCCAAAGGGCTGGTCTGTGATGAAATAAGGAAGTTTGTACTAGAATGAAAATCATTGCAATGCTTTCTTTATTAAGAATATCTTTCTGTGAAAAAACAATTCAGTGGGCTTAGTGATGTAATTGATTTACTTTCCAGCAAAGTTCCATATTTTATTATGGACATCTTCCTCTTAAATAGTTCGCAGACTGGCAGCAGTGTATAAACTGCCTTCTGAGTAGCAGTCTACTAAAGGAGTTACTCATTCTCCATTTACTCTTCTGAAAATTGAGTCTACTTTAGCTTGCAATGTACCCAAGTACCTTTGTCCCTGTATTGCTTTTTAGGTAAATAAGTACACAGCTGTGTTGAAGATGAAAAGAACAACAGCAAAAGGGTATAAACTAAAGAAATTTAAACTATGGAAAATTTTCTTGTTTGTACCTATTGTTTATTATGATAGATTGCTGAAGGAACCTTGTAGAAGATACGTGTGATCTTGCTTGCATGGTTTTAAGGAAACAGTCTTGGTAACCAAATAATCTCTTCTAATTTTATAAGTTGAAAGCCCAAAACCCTTTAACACTATGGATTCTCCTGAGATGTTGACAGATAATGCCTAAAGTTTGGGCTATTGGTTGGAGACTCTAAAAATTAAAAAGTAGAGAAATAGAAAGTTAACGTAGCCAAAAAAGGCTTATGAAATTAGAAAGGAAGAAAAGACAACTCAAGTTTTGGAAGCCCATATTTGAAACTAGAAAGTATTTTTAAATATATGTTATTCTAGGAATTAATCTTGGTTGTGTTACAAATAAAATATATGTGAACTCAAGGAATATTTTAAAAGGAAAACATATTGGAAATAAACTGAGTTTTACAAATTGATAAAAGAATAGTTTTTGAAAGGTAAAATAAACAGCCTTGAAAAAAATGTCCCAGCGAATTTTACTACTTTCTATAATTTATGACTGGATCATGAATTCTTTAGTATTTTGAGGAAGTGTGGTATAATAGAAAGAGCTTCAGTTTTTGAGTCAGACAGACCTGGATTCAAATTTTAGTTTTGGCACTTACTAACCACATGACTTTATCCAAATTATTTAATTTCTCTGAGCCTCAGTTTCTTCATCTGTAATATAAGAATACAAATAATACTTGTATTCTAGGATTGTTAAAACTTGAGAATTATGTGTATAGAATACCAGTGCCTGGTACATAGGAGAAGGAGGTCAATAAACGGTAACTATAATAAGCTTTTAGTCAGATAAGTGATGTGTGATGGGGTGAAGGTTAAGGAGATCATCTGTTCAGATCTTAGAACTTCTGAAACTAGATAATAACCTCAGATAATTCTTACTTTCTAGAACGTAGTTGATATTTGGAGAGTAGTAATAGGAGCAGAGGAAGAAGGTAAAACAGCTTCTTCTACTCTTTTGTCTTACATTTATTAATCTTTGGGCTGTTACCTTTTATCTCCCTTCCATTTTGTTATGCTCAATATCAAGAATTCCATAATCCAATGGGATTTAAAGTACATACAGAAATTTTGTATCAGTTTCAGAAAGTATTTGGATAGTCAAAGAAGGTATACTTAAAATACTCTGTGATGTTTTTTTTTTCCTTCCCTCTTAAGCTGAGCCATTATCTGGATATTGTGGAAGTAAACATTGCTCACCAGATCTCTCTACGTTCAGAAGCATTTTTTCATGCAATGACCTCTCAACATGAATTGCAGGACTACCTCAAGAAAACTTCCCAGGCTGTAAAAATGCTTCGAGATAAAATTGCACAGATTGATAAAGTAATGTGTGAAGGATCACTACACATTTTAAGACTGGCACTTACCAGAAATAATTGTGTTAAAGTGTACAATAAACTTAAGTTAATGGCCACTGTACACCAGACTCAACCTACGGTACAGGTGTTGTTATCCACTTCTGAATTTGTTGGAGCATTGGACTTAATAGCAACAACACAAGAGGTTCTACAGCAGGAACTTCAGGGCATTCACAGCTTCCGGTATGTCCTTTAAGTAAGCTATTAGAAGTAGTGTTAGAAATTTTTAAAGGATAAATTTTAGTGTGTAATGTTAGCTGAAGAAGTGTGTATTTAAAGTTACAGGAGTAGTTTTTTTCTAGACTGATATGTTTAGTAATGTTATCATTGTGCTATTTTAGTCTTAGCAAATCTTAAGGACCAATATTTACAGAAACATTTGGATGGAGAAACAAAATTAAATTTTCTGGTAGATGATACCAGTCAATGAAAGGCCAGTCACAGCTTTGAAAATAACATTTTGAAAATGTTGAAATAGTTTTGTGTCAAGGTAGTAGATCAAAGTGCAAAAGGAATACCAGTATATCTAAGATTAAGTTCATTTTATGGTCTCTGACTGACTCAGTCAGAGTGAAACATGTGACTTTTCATCTGGGGGCTGAGCCCAACATTGGGTATAGAAATTACTTTAAAATCTCTGGTATGGCCCTGGGTGTTTTTGAGTTAAGATGGTGGAGTAGTAGAGGGACCCTATGGTTGCCTTGTCCCTCAAGTACAGCTAGATAAATACCAAATCGTTCTGAACACTCAAGAAATTGATCTGAAGACCGAGAGAAGAAACTGCACATCTGGAGAGAGAAAAACGGCCACATCGTGGAAGGTAGGAGCTGCCAAGAGTTGACTTGGGGGAGAAAAGAATTGCAGGTTCTGTGGAGAGGAGAGAGATCATGCAGGCAAAGAGAGAAAGCAATGTGCAGGGGGTTGCACAAGAAAAAGTCTTCCCCAAAAACATTGACTGGGAAAAGGAGAGGGGCTGATTACTGTAAGTGTTTGTAACCAGTGAAGCTCAAAATCTGAAGTTTTAGAAGTGTTTGGGTCATGCCTGGCAGACTAAGGGGTGCTCCTGTGAGGAAGGAGGGCTGAGGCCTGGGAGTGGATGGAATGGTCTGAGGATCTCCTGGGTTGCACCAGGAGAAACAGTTGCCCTTCTTGGATTTTATTTGGGAGAGGTGGTACTGCCTCTCAGGGGACAAAAGAGGGCCACCTCATTAATTAGCATAGCAGTAGAGGCACCTGTTGAGGGGTGCTAGCCAAGAAACCAGCTTTTGGCTTTGTTTTACCATCAATTTGGAGTCTCACTGCATGGTCGTGTGACTGCTTTTCTTGAACAAACTGGCACTGACTATAGCATGCTAAGACAGTATTCCAGAGGATCAGAATAGGTTTGTACCACACTGGGTCCCTAAAATTTGGAGTTTTTGAAACCCAGCTACTAGCCTGAGATAAAACACAGGAGGTCTGTGCCACCAGGCAGGCAGATAGCTTGGGCACAGGATGAAAGCAGAGTTCTGACGGAAGCCTGGGACACAAGAGAGGAGATTGTTTGCTTTTCTGTGAAGGCTTCCTGAACAGCAATGGATGTGAACTCCCCTCTCTGTGAAGGAGAGAGTGGGGTGACCTATTTTCCCCCCTGCCCATCAGCACAGAGAAACTTCAGTAAGCAACACACTGCCCCCAGTGGAAGCTGGAGCTGTTTACCAGCCTCACCCCACCATGTCCTGCCAGTGCATCTTTACTAGAGCAAATTGGCCTGAGAACCAAAACAGCAGGCTCCTTCCTTAAAAGAGCACAAATCTCCCACATGTACCAAGTCCCCCACACATCAGAGTGTGCAGAGTTTCAGCTCTAGTGGAAATAGGATCAGGCTTATTTTAACAAGCAGACCAAAGCACACCTAGTTAAAATGCCACACACTGGCCAAGGTCTCAACATTCCCCAGTGCAGACAAGGAGAAATTCTACAAAGGACTGACCTGAGGGAAAGAGCAGCCAAAATATAGCTGTAGTGTATACACTCTGAAATACTTCCTGATGTACCAGGCCCTGAACAGTATAGGACCTCTTAATTCCGCCATCACACTCAGGAGCAGGACATATAAGTCTTTCCTAACACACACATGAAAATAGTGACCTAGACAAAATGACAGGAGGAATTTGCCCCAAAAGAAGAACAGGAGGTCACGCCAGGGATTTAATCAAAACAGACATAAGTAATATGCCTGAGTTAGAATTTAAAAGAATAATCATAAGGATACTAGCTGAGCTTGAGAAAAGCATAGAAGACACTAGAGAAGCCCTTACTGTAGAGATTACAGAGCTAAAAACTAGACAGGTTGAAATAAATGCTATAACAAAGATGCAAAGCTGACTGAATGTAATGACAATGAGGATGGATGAAGCAGAGGAATGAATCAGATATAGATGATATGGAAAATAAGCTGAAAAGAAGAAAGAAAAGTATTAGATCTTGAATATAGACTTAGGGAACTCAGCAACTCCATAAAGTGTAATAACCTTTGTATCCTAGTAGTCCCAGAAGAAGAAGAGAAGGGAAAATGGGAGAGGTTTATTTGAGCAAATTATAGCTGAAAACTTCCCTAATGTGGGAAGGAACTGGACATCTAAATCCAGGAGGTACAAATAATTCCCATTAAATTCATCAAAAGCCAGCCAATACCAAGACATCATAGTGAAACTTTTAAATATAGAGATAAGGAAAGAATCCTGAAAACAGCAAGGGAAAAGAAATCCCTAACCTACAGGGGAAGACAAATAAGGTTTGTACCAGATGTCTTCACAGAAACCTGCAGGCCAGAATGGAGTGGCAGGATATCATCAATGTGCTGAATGGAAAAAATCTGCAGCCAAGAATACTTTACCCAGCAAGGTTGTAATTCAGAAGAGACGGGGAGATAAAAAGTTTCCCAAACAAAACCTAAAGGAATTTGTGAACACTAAATCAGCCCTTTAAGAAATGTTACAGGGTACCCTTTGAGTGGGCGAGAAAGATCCAAAGCAACAAAGAGTAGAAAGGAACAGAGAAAATCTCCATAATCAGACTTTATTGGTAATACAATGGCACCAAATTCTTATTAGTAATTACTCTGAATGTAAATGGACAAAGTGCTCCAATCAAAAGGCATAGGATATCAGAATGGATTAAAAAAATACATAAATAAAGCTTCTTAAAAGATTCATTTTGGTTCTGAAGACACCTGCCAATTGAAAGTGAGGGGATGGAGAAACATTTATCATGCAAATCGTTGTCAAAAGAAAGCTGGAGTAGCAATATTTATATCAGACAAACTAGATTTTAAACCAAAGACAAGAGATGAAGAAGGTTATTGTATCATAATAAAGGAGTCCATCCATCCAGAAGATCTGTATAAATATTTATGCCCCCAATTTGAGAGCATCCAAATATATAAATCAACGAAAAACATAAACTCATTGATGATAATACAACAATAGTAGGGGACTTTAACAACCCATTTACAGCAATGGACAGATCATCTAAGTAGAAAATCAATAGGGGAACAATGGCTTTGAATGACACACTGGATCAGTTGGACTTAACAGATATATTCAGAACATTTCATCCTAAAGCTGCAAAATACACATTTTTTTCGAGTGCCCATGGAATATTCTCCCCAAAAGATCACATACTGGGGTCACAAATCAGACCTCCACAAAGTATGAAAAGACTGAGATCATACCATGCATGTTTTCAGACCATAATGCTATGAAACTTGAAGTCAGCCACAAGAAGAAATTTGGAAAGACCACAATTACATGGTTGAAGAACCTCCTACTAAAGAATGAGTGAGTTAACCAGAAAATCAAACAAATTAAAAAAAAAAATACATGGGAGCAAATGAAAATGAAAAAATGATAGTCCAAAACTTTTGGGATGCAGCAAATGTCATAGGCAGGAAGTATATCGCAATACAGGCCTGTTTCAAGAAGCAAGAAAAGTCTCAAATATACAACCTGACCTTACACCTAGAAAAGGAATAGCAAATGAAGGCTAAAGCTAGCAGAAGAAGGGAAATAATAAAGATTAAGGCAGAAATAAATGCTATAGAAACAAAGCCCAGTAGAACAGATCAATGAAACTAAGAGCTGGTTCTTTGAAAGAATTAAAAAAGTTGATGAACCCCTAGCCAGACTTCTCAAGAAGAAAAGAGGAAAGACACAAATAAATAAAATCATGAATGGAAGAAGAGAGATCACAGCTAACACCAAAGAAATATAAACAATTATAAGAGAATATTATGAAAAATGATATGCCAACAAACTGGGCAATCTGGGAAGAAATGGATAAATACCGGGAAACATACAAACTACCAAAAGCAAAACAGGAAGAAGTAGAAAATTTGAACAGACCCATAACCAGCCAATAAATTGAATTAATTATCAAAAATTTACCAACAAACTGAAGTCCAGGGCCAGATGGCTTCATAGGGGAGTTCTACCAAACATTTAAGGAAAAGTTAATACCTAATCTTCTCAAACTGTTCCAAAAACTAAAAATGGAAGGAAAACTTTCAAGGCCAGCATTACCCTGATTCCAAAACTCAGACAAAGACCCCAATAAAAAGGAGAATTAGAGGCCAGTATCCCTGAGGGACATTGATGCAAAACTTCTCAACAAAATATTAGCAAATCCAATAGTACATTAAAGGAATTATTCATCACTATCAACTGGGATTCATTCCTGGGTTCAGTATTCCCAAGTCAACCAATATGATGCACCACATTAATAAAAGAAACGATAAGAACCATATGATCTTCTCAATAGATACAGAAAAAGTACTTGACAAAATACAGCATCCATTCTTGATAAAAACCTTCAACAAAGAAAGAATAGAAGGAACATACTTCATCATCATAAAAGCCAAAATGAAAGACACACAGCTAATGTCATCCTCAATAGGGAAAAGCTGAGAGCTTTTCCTCTCCAGTTGGGAACAAGACAGGGATGTCCAGTCTCAACATTATTATTTAACATAGTACTGGAACTCCTAGCCTCAGCAATCAGACAACAAAAAGAAATAAAATGCATTCAGTTTGGCAAGGAAGACGTCAAACTTTCATTATTGAAAGACAACATGATACTCTATGTAGAAAACCCAAAACACTCCACCAAAAAAATTACTGGAACTGATACATGAATTCAGCAAAGTCATAGGATATAAAATCATACAGAAATCTGTTGCATTTATATATATCAATAATGAAGCAACAGAAAGAGAAATCATGGAGTCAGTCCCATTTACAATTGCACCAAAACCCATAAGATACCTCGGAATAAACCTAACCAAGGAGGTAAAAAGACCTGTACTCTGAAAACTATAGAACAGCTATGAAAGAAATTGAAGAGAACACAAAGAAATGAAAAAATATTCCATGCTCATGTGTTAGAAGAGCAAATATTGTTAAAATGTCCTTATCACCCAAAGCAAACTACATAATTAATGTAATCTCTATCAAAAATACCACCAATAGTTTTCATAGAACTAGAACAAACAGTCCTAAAATTTGGAACCAGAAAAGAGCCCGACGAGCCAAAGCAATCTTGAAAAAGAAAAGCAAAACTGAGGCATCACAATTCTGAACTTCAAGTTATATTATAAAGCTGTTGTGATCAAGACAGTATCATACTGGCACAAAAACAAACACATAGATCAATAGAATAGAATAAAAAACTCAGTAATAGACCCAAAACTATATGGTCAACTAAACTTTGAAAAAGCAGGAAAGAATGACCAGTGGAAAAAAAGACAGTCTCTTCAACAAATGGTGTTGGAGAAACTGGACCACTTTCTTATAGCACACACAAAAATAAATTCAAAATGGATGAAGGACCTAAATGTGAGACAGGAAACCATCAAAATCCTAGAAGAGAACACAGGCAGTAACCTCTCAGACTTCAGTCGTAGCAACTTCTTAGTGGAATCATGTCCTGACGCAAGGGAAACAAAAGTAAAAATAAACAATTGGGACTTCATTAAAATAAATGTCTTTTGCACAGTGAAGGAAGCAGTCAACAAAACTAAAAGGCAGTTTTTGGAATGGGAGAAGATATTTGCAAATGAGATAAAAGGTTTGTATCCAAAATACATAAAGAATTATCAAACTCAACATCCCCCAAAACAAATAATCCAGTGAAGACATGGGCAGAAGACATGAATAGACGTTTTTGCAAAGAAGACATCCAGATGGCTAAACAGACACATGAAAAGATGCTCAATATTGCTCATGATCAGGGAAATACAAATCAAAACTACATTGAAATACCACCTCATACTGGTCAGAGTGGCTAAAATGAACAACTCTGGAAACAACAGATGTTTGGGATGATGTGGAGAAAGGGAAACCTTGCACTGTTGGTGGGAATGCAGACTGGTGCAGCCCCTCTGGAAAACAGTATGGAGGTTCCTCAAAAACTTAAAAATAGAACTACACTATGATTCAGCATCTCATGGGTTACTTATAATGATATTCTGATTCTGTATTTCCTTATTCATTTATTAATCAGAATATTTCTGTAAAGTGATATTTCTCCATAACAATTATTTTGTAAAACTGAAGGATAATTCTTACATGGAGAGGCAGGATAAATTCTAGATTTTTTTTTTTTTTAATTTAGCTGTTTTAAAAATAAATAGAAAATCTCATATCTTTCAAAGTTAACTGATGATTTAAAACATTTTTGTAAGCATGTGGATTTATATATATTTGATTTAAGATTTTTGCTCTTTTTATTTTTGTCAATGTTCATAATGGTCTTTTTGTAGAATCCTCAAGTCCATTCTTGTGGACTTTTATATAATTCCATGAGCTTTTGATTGATAGTTTTCTTACTTTTATTATGATTAAATGTTCATATTATACATTTTTTGTCCCAGGCTTATAATTAACCATTTTTCTAAGGAGGACTAGTTTCTTTCAGGAAACTACTTATGCATTTATTTTATCCCACAATATACATAGAATGCTTTCAGAACTAATGGTATTATTACTACAAACATGGAGGATTTCTTTCTCTTCTTTAAGCTATACCCTGGTAGGATGAATGGATAAATTACATTTTAAAGTCACTTGAAATAATTCCTATTTGTGTACATTTGCTGCTAATTAAATGTACAATTAAGTTCATTTGTTTTATTGCTTTTGATATTTAAGGATTGAATTTTTTATTTTTATTTATTTTTCATTTTATTTTTGAGACAGAAGGGCAAGCAGGGGAGTGGTGGGGAGAGGCAGAGAGAGACAGGGAGACACAGAAGCCAAAGCAGGCTCCAGATTCTGAGCTGTCATCACAGAGCCTGACCCACAAACTGCAAGATCATGGCCTGAGCTAAAGTTGGATGCCCAACTGACTGAGCCACCCAGGCACTCCATAAGGATTGAATTTTTTAAAATGTAGTCTTGTACTATAACTATGTTAGGTAGTTTTATGGTTCTGAGTCAAATCTCTGAAACAAAAGATATTTAGAAAAATTTAACTTCATTCTGGTTTCTTCCTTCCCACCTATCCTATATAGGTCACCATTTTAAAAAATTTTAGTTTGTATTTATCCATCATCCATCCAGCCATCTTTTTCTCCGTTCATCATTATAGATAAGCATTTGTAAAACTGTATATAGTTTTCTCCACCTTGCTGTTTTAACCTTATCGTATACCCTGGAGATCACTCTACAGTATGTATTCTCAGTGGGGGGCTATCACCCTAAGAGGGCAGAAGTTGGTACTTGGGGGTGAAAGAAAAACTTTTATATTATAATGGCTTGTGGCCCTCCAGAGGGCCAAGGTATATAAACAGATATACAGTTTATCTGTGATATATTTGTGTGGGTAGGTGATTAGGAATAAAAATGTCTAAAAGGACTTCTTGGGGCAATAATGAAAAAAAGACTGAGAAACTGTAGCCATATATAGTATATTAATTGGTGTTCCTCAATTGTTTTAAAAGTGTATAGTGTCTCTTAGGATATAGTCAAGTAGCCCTCTGTTTTTCAGTATTTGGGTGGTTTCTATTTCTTTGCAGTTATGAACAGTGCTGCAATGAATGTATGTTCTTTTGTATTTTTAAGAGTGTATCTTTGAGACAGATACTGAGAAGTGAGATTCCCAGGTCAAAGATTAATTGCCTATGGGATTTTGCTGGACACTGCCAAACTTCCCTTATGGCAGTGTTTTAGTTTGTACTAATGATTATGTTCTAAATTAGCTTATTGTAAGGTATTGGTGTCATTTGTGAGAATCTTACTATCTTCTAATTAGCTCTGAGAAATTCAATTTTCATATTACAAAATGCAAATATATGTTATTTCACTATTGAATTTTTTTCAGAATTATCACTACACTGCTTACCAGATGTTGTTTAGGTGAGAAAAATGAATCTAAGAGGTCACATAGTTTATTTATTTTTTTTAAACTTTTAGTGTTTATTTTTGAGATAGAGCACATACATAGACAGGGGCGGAGAAAGAGGGAGACACAGAATCCGAAGCAGGCTCCAGGCTCTAAGCTGCCAGCACAGAACCCTACATGTGGCTTGAATTCACAAACCATGAGATCATGACCTGAGCTGAAGTTGGCTACTTAACCAACTGAGCCACCCAGGAACCCCAAAGGTCACATAGTTTAAACTAGTTTTTAAAAAATGTGCTGTATCTGGTCTTAGTAAAGACAGTTGCTAACATTAGTTTTTCAGGTAAATGGAGCGTATGTATTTTTAAATGTTTATTTTTTAATTCAATAACAAATGTCTAAATTTAAGGTAAAATTTAAATTTAGACTATTTAAATATACATGTTTTGAAACAGAACCAAAAATAGGGCTTAGATTTTTTTTTATATAATATGTAAACAGATTTTTCATTGGCCCATTTCACTTAATTTTTGAAATACTTTGGACCAACTAGATCACCCGTTTAATCAATTGTTTTTATAAAGTTTTTAGGTTGTATGGTAAAGATCCCTTTGTATGTGAAGTAGAGATCCTTAGTTCCCTGCTGAGCAGACTGCATGCATCATTCTTGTCTTTTGGATATTGCATGCTTTCTTTAGAGAAAGGGTTCTAAATCCTGTTTGCAATATTTGCCTTTACCATCCCCACAGCTCTGCTCATCTGATTAGAGTCCTTCTCTAATCCTTTGTAGGGTCTGTAAATATAGAGGTAGGTTAAAAAGGAACATTATATTTTAGGAGAAAAAGTTCCATGGATACACTGTTGCTTAAGTAGTTTTATATTTTCAGTTTTGTGTTCTAATGACTTTCCGTATAATGACCTGGGGGAAATTGCACAGTAACTCAGACCGTTCATAGCAGAGATTGAATTGAGTCCGTCTGTCCATGTGATCCTTTAGGTATTTATATCTCCCTGATAGGGCCATAGTAGGCACTTGTATTTGTGAAATAAATGAATGACTGGGGAGCTACTGTCATTGCCATGCAGTAAATGGTTAATTAGGGAAGGACTTAGAGCAGCTGAATATTTTGTCTGTGAAAAGCAGCCAAAAAAAAAGCAGTCATGAAGTTTCTAGAACCATGTTTCCTACAACACATTTAAGTGTTTGAAGGTTAAACATGTAAAGAGGAAAAGAATATGGGAGATGACATGAAACTGGCAGTTATTTTTGTTAAAAGACCCCATTTTACTCAAGCATTACATTGTTGCACAAATACTGTGGGCTAAAAAGTTTTGCTTACTAGTTTCCTTGATTGTAGAGTGAATTCGGGTTTTTAAAGAATATTTGTCACATTTTCTTCTTCCCTTTGTAGGCATTTGGGATCACAACTTTGTGAGTTAGAAAAACTGATAGATAAAATGATGATTGCAGAATTTTCTACTTATTCTCATAGTGATTTAAACAGACCACTGGATGATGACTGTCAAATTTTAGAAGAGGTAGGTGTTTTGATGCAGAAATTGATGTCATTGCTTATGTTAATTCCTAACAGTGTTAGTTTAGAACACATTCTTCTCAGATTATAATGAGCAAAAAAAATTTCAAGCTCTGTGAAGTCCTTCCCTATGTGGCTTTAGCAAGCACCCTAATTGTTCATTATCCTATGAAGTTAGAGAATAAAGTAATTTTATAATTTAATTAGAAATCAGAATAAAAATGAGGTCTTACATATAGCTTATAAACCAAGTTTAAAATATAGATACAGGATGAATTATCATATATCCATGTGTATGCATGTACTGGAGTTATGTCTTTTATAAAAGTGATCATTACTGTATAGTAACTTACCAGTCATTAACAGTAACTGAGCCCCTGTTATGAACATGTTTTATGCATCTACTTAACACATCATATCCAGGCTTCACTTATCTGGTAACTTTTCAATGCTAATTACCACCAAGAACTAGAAAAGGATCCAGAAACCCTGATAGCAGCCTAAGTAAAGAGATTTTTGTATGTGTTAGCAGTTAATCTCCCAGAAATAGTCCAGGTCATTATTTTAGATTCCTTGACCACTAATTTAAAAAGGGTTTGTAGAGTATTTATAGGTCATCAGGGTTTGAGAAGGATTATTTCTACCTACTTGTTGAAATAAGGCTAAAATATATTCATATTGTTTTGTCCCCAAGATTGTTTCATTTGATCCACTGTAGTGCATTAGGTTTTACCTGTTTTTAAAACCATGACTCCAGTTATCTGATGACAGGATTGCTGTAGAAGTTTTTTTGGGGGCTTCTAGATAATATCAAATGCAGGATAGAGATCTGAGAATCAAATAATAACCCTTGATATTGATTATTTCTACTTCTCAGTGAGATAATTCTGTATTTAAATTATGAAATTTCATACTTTTATTTTAATAGGAAAGACTTGTATCTCTTGTATTTGGACTTTTAAAACAAAGAAAACTTAATTTTTTAGAAATCTATAGTGAAGAAATGATTATTACAGCAAAGAATATCATTAAACAGGTAATTATACATTTTTATTTGATATATTTTGGTTTAGAATCTTTTCTTTAAATTTTTTAATGTTTATTTTTTGAGAGTGAGAGAACGTGGTTGGGGAGGAGCAGAGAGAAAGGGAGACAGAGAATATGAAGCAGGCTCCCCACTGTCAGTGCAGAGCCTGATGTGGGGCTTGAACTCATGAATTGCAAGACCTGACTGAGCCACCCAGGTGCCCCTAGAATCTTTTTACCAAATTTATTTTTACATGATCCTAGGGATAATATATATACATTATAATAGTAACATTTTCTCATTTATTTAAAAACTTAAAATACAGAAAAATAGAAGAAAAAATAGACCTAGTAGCCAAAAGATTATCACTTTAAGAATATTTCTCAGTGTATGGGCATGTGGGTGACTTAATTGATTGAGCATCTGAGTCTCGATTTCAGTTGTGGTCATGTAATCCCAGGACAATGGGATTGAGCCCCAGGGCCATTGGATCAAACCCCACGTGGGATCTGTGCAGGGTGGAACCTGGTTAAGATTTTCTCTCTCTCCCTTTGTCCCTCCCCGCTGCTTGTGTGTGTGTGTGTGCTTGCTCGTTCTCACTCTTAAGGGGAAAAAAGTATTTTTGAGTGTAATTCTAAGTGTAAATTGTTACTGATGTTTTTCATTATTGCTATCATACTGTATATATGTTTGTGAATTGTACTTGTATTTCAGTTAGAGTCATAAACATTTTCTCTTACAAGCCTTCAGAAACATCATTTTTGATGGTTGTGTAAAATCCATCAACAATTCTATTAGTTATACCTTTTCTCTGTGTTGAATGTTTACATTTTTTTCAGTTTGGTACTGTAGAACACTGTGGCACATTCTATTAGTTATACCTTTTCTCTGTGTTGAATGTTTACATTTTTTTCAGTTTGGTACTGTAGAACACTGTGGCACATATTTGGTATGAATTTTTGTTGGGTTTTTCAATAGTTAAGACTATGTTCTAGCTAATTCCTGGATGTGGAATTATTGGTCAGAGAGTGAAAAGTATTTTTAAAACTATTTGATAGAATTGAATTGGTTTCTAAAGAGATTTTACCAAATATACTCTCACCTGCAATAGTAAATATTTTCTCTTATCCTTATCCTCTTATCTTTAAGAAATTATGATTGTATTTTTTATGTATTTTTTTAGTCTTTGTTTTGCTGTTTTACTCTGATAAATATCATCAAACTTCAGTTTTTCTAAATATGAAAAAGAACAATTTTAAATATACTTACTAGGTTTAATGATCATCATCACCAGGTTGAATGTTCATTTCTGAGTTTATTTAATGTTTAAATAAAACAAGCAAAAAAAGATAATCATACCACCTTTTACTTCTTTTACACACTGATGAAAACACTGTATTTTACAATTGTTATGACCATTTTCAAAAATTGTTGTCAGTAGGTACTGTTGTAACTCAGCAATACACATAAATTGTATATATGTGTATATTGTGCAAATATACACATAAGTTGTAACTCAGCAATTTTACTCCCAGGTATTTAGCCAACAGAAATGCATACATAAATTTACTAAAGACAGCACAAAATTTCATGGCAGCACTATTTGTAATAAAAACTGGGAAAACCCAAATTCTTCTTTTTTGTTTTTTTGACAAACCCAAATTCTGTCTTCAGTAAAAAAAAAAAAAAAGAGTTGTGGTGTATTTGTATGAATATGGTACAGCAATGAGAATGAATAAATCACATGAAACAAATGGATGAATATCACATATATAATGTGGAGTCAAACCAGATACAAAGGAGTATATACTCTATGATTACACTTTTGTAATTAAACTATGATATTAGAATTAATCTGTGATATTAGAAATCAAGATAGTAGTATCTTTTGGGAGAAAGTAGTGACTAGGGGGAACAGAAGAGGTGCTTACGTTCAATTTCATGATCTGAGTTTTCCTTACACAAGTGTACTCTATTTGTAAAAATTATTGAGTTTTGAACATAATTTGTATAATTTTATATATGCGATACTATTTTTAAAACACTGCTATGTTGTAATTCCTAGGTTTCTCCTGAAGTCTAAGCATTTTTTTTAACTATTGCATATATTGCAAGAAAACATAACCTCCAAAATGAATTTTTTTGGAATTTTAATATGAGGCTCATTACATGTTCTTAAGAATTATGGTCTGGGTATCATTTGTTTGGTGTATGGTTTTGAGTAGTTTTAAATAGTAGGAGATTTTAGTTAATATACAGTTCAAGCATATCCTGGAATAATTATTTAATAGAGTAAGGATATAATGTTATAGTGTTTTGCACACCTTCAAGTGTGTATAAGAGACACAAGAGACATCTGGTAAAATGATCATAGTCATTGAGGTAATTTTCTTTTCGTGGAAGCCATTTTTAATATACAAATGAACCATGAAGTACTTAGAATTCTAAACATATTAATTGAACTTTTTTCCTTAAAATTTGCAGTGTGTGATTAATAAAGTTTCACGAATAGAAGAAATTGACACAGATGTTGTTGTGAAGTAAGTATAAATATTAGATTGGGAGTTATCAGTCAGGGGAAAGATGACACATTAGAATTTTCTGAGGAGGATTCAATTAAGGAATTATTTACTAAGGTATGGGCAGAGTGTAGGAAAATCACAAGTGACACTGCAGTATCTTTAAGGGACAAGGGATAAGAACAGTAGGCTTCAGAAGGAGAAGGACACTTAGTAGTTGAAAGAAAGACCTGTAGTAGTTGATCTTCAGTGCTGGAGGCAGTCATCCTGAGACAACCTCTCAGGGAGGGAGGTGGAACTATCTTTACCTTTCTTCCTTCCAGTCTTTTGTTAGGGCTCCCCCTTGGCCAAGCCCAGCAGGTCAGCCTCCCAGGGCAGAGAGAGAGTTGAGAGGGTACAACATAGGTATGGAGGAGAGAATTTGAAGATACTCCATTTCAGAGGAATTGCGGTATTAAGTTTAAATTATTTAGCTACATGATTAAAACCCAGCTCCTAATTGATTTTGAGAAATTTGAGTACATGATTTTGAATTGCCTTACGCCTATAATTTTTTGTTTTCACCCTTGAAATTCCTATTCTTTCATTTTGAGATTAGTGACAAATATTTTATAACTGTGAATCTAGTTCATATAGATACCTAAACTCTATTAAGTGTACCAAGATATGAATAGCAATATGGATCACTGTGAAACTTTTCTGGGCCAAACTCATAGAATGAGGATTGAGGGGTTTTGATTTATACACTATTACCTAGTGAAAACTCTGTTTCAGAATTAGTTGAAGCAAATGTAATAATGCAGGAATCACTAGTATTTGGAAAAATTAAGTTAATGGGATTTGTTAAGAGCCCTGTGGACCTGGAGAGTCCATAATTTTAAATTTAATTTTAAATTTTATTCCCTTCTATAGCTCAAATATAGAAGTATCTTTTGAAAATAAACTGCCCAAAGACAATCATTGTTTTTGTTTGAAAAACATTTTTTTCCTAGGCTTGCAGATCAGATGAGAATGTTGAATTTTCCACAGTGGTTTGATCTGCTAAAGGACATTTTCTCTAAGTTTACAATTTTCCTACAAAGAGTTAAGGTAAGCTTATGTGGTTATCTAGAATGTGGTTATCTAGAATAGCCCTAAAATTAAGTCCACTTTCTAGACATATAAAATACATATAAAATCAGATTAGAAAAACAAATGTAATTACTTTGTTTTTTGTAACTTTTTAATGTTTATTTATATATTTTGATGGGGGGAAGAATGGCAGAGAGAGAGGGAATCCCAAGCAGTTTCCATGCTGTCAACACAGAGCCTGATGCAGAGCTCAGTCCCACGAACTGTGAGATCATGACCTGAGCCAAAATCAAGAATGAAACATTGAACTGACTGAGCCACCCAGGCACCCTTGTTTTTGTAATTTCTCTAAAGAAGTGTGGTTTCAAATAAGATTTGAAGTGCTTCAGAGTATTTTGATATTCTATAATTTAGGATAATTTGTTTTATATTAAAATATAGTGCTTACTTGGCATTAAATATTATACAGTAATATTTCCGCTTGTGATTTTGTGATTTTTGAATCTCTAGATTATCTAGAGGCACAATATTGTGAAACACTCAAAAATATGTTCTAAACCACCACAGTTTTCCAGAAATATTTAATCCTGATATAATGGTATTTTTTAACATGTAATTTATATATAAATTGCTGTAATAATGTCCTTTATTGCAGGCTTCTATTTCACTTTTTAATCTGGGATCAAGTTAGGGATTATGTATTACATTTAATTATTCTGTCACTTTTGTATAATCACTTAATTTTAAACCACTCAGTATAAGGAGAAGAACACAGCATTTTTCAGAAGAGAAAAAGGTCAAAGACTAATGCATTGTGGTTAGAATCACCAACATGTCATAGCTGTGTTTTAATTAAGACAATGCTTAGGAATTACTGAATATCACAGGTTATTTGTGAAATTTGATATTCTTTGGATTATCAGATGTCAATATTGGTGTTACATGTTCTAGTTAACATCCCTGGCATCTCAGTATTCTCTTAAATGGTCTGGGGGACTTTGGTACTTAATCTGTGACATGACTTTATCAACATTGGAGTGATGCTAAGTCATGTGTATAACCTTTCTAAGTGGGAAAAATTTTTTTAAATGTGACTCACTGTACTTTAGGCTACCAAAATGTTGAGCCCATTCATTGGTAGTGATAGATAGCAAACCTGTAGATGTGGATGGCTCAAGTAATTAGACCATGTTTTCACTTTTTCTTATATTCCCACCATGATTTCATCATACACATTTCTATTATTATATGTCTTGATGTATACTGCAGATTGTAGAATCGATCAACTTTTTGCCAGTGTTCTTTTTTATTTAAGTATAATTAATATACAGTGTTCTAGGGGCACCTGGGTGGCTCAGTCAGTTAAGTGTCCGACTCGGCTCAGGTCATGATCTTGCAGTTTGTGAGATCAAGCCCTGCATCAGGCTCTGTGTTGACAGCTCAGAGCTTAGAGCCTTCTTTGGATTCTGTGTCTCCCTCTCTCTCTCGCCCTCCCCCACTAGTGCTCTGTCTCTCTCAAAAATAAACATTAAATATTTTAAAAAAATACACAGTGTTCTGTTAGTTTCAGGTGTATAATATAATGATTCAGCAGTTCTATAAATTACTTAGTGCTCATTACAATAAGTGTACTCTTAATCCTTTTCACCTATTTCACCCTTCTCCCCACCTGTCTTCTCTTTGGCAACCACCAGTTCTCTATATGTATGAGTCTGTTTTTTTCTCTCTTTTTTCCTCGTTCATTTGCTTTGTTTTTTTATATACCACATATGAATAAAATCATATGGTGTTTGTCTTTCTTTGACTTACTTCATTTAGCATTATACCCTCTAGATTCATCCATGTTGTTGCAAATGGCAAGATTTCATTCTTCTTTATGGTTGAGTAATGTTCCATTGTATACATATACCACATCTGTAGCCATTCATCTATGGATGAACACTTTTGCCAGTAATTTTTTTTATAGCCATTTCACCTTTAGGTTTTATATCAGTTAAACTAAGATCTTTATTTGAAACATGTACAGTATGGTAGTAGTGATTTGTCCTAGTTCTGGTTTCTCATTTTCACACTGAGACCCCTTAAACTAATAACTTCTGTATAATATTTTTTGAAGATGATATATAACCTATAAATATGGTACTTTTTTCTTTGAAAAAAGTTTGTGACTCTGTAAGGGTATGATTTCACTGAAAAATTATAAGCTGTTCATTTTTAATTGAGAATTTTTAGATAACTACAAATTGGAAAAAACCCAGATGTCTAACAGTAGAGTAAGGGTAAAGTAAATTTTGGCTGGTGTATTCATTTCCATGGAATATCATACAGCTGATTTTTAATGTTGAAGAAAATGCGTACATTATAATATTAAGGGAAGAAGCAGTGTGGACCTATTTATATGGTATGTTCTCAGCTACCTTAAAAAGATTTATTACCTCTTCGTCTTCATAGATTAAAGAGACAGTTTGTTTTTTGGTGGTTATCTTTTGGCAGTATAATTTAAATTTATTATTCATTTCTTTTTTTCTGTAAATTTTCTATAAAGAGAGGTGTATTACTTTTATAATCAGAAAAGGTTGTTTGGTTTTTACTAGTGTTTACTACATTATAGGAATAAACTATTTGAAGTTCATATTTAATTTGCCAGTATGCAAGGGTTCCAGTTTCTTTATATTCTAACACTTGTTTTTGTTTTTTGCTTTTTTGCTAGTAACCATCCTAATGGGTGTGAGGTGGTATCTCACTTGGTTTTGATTTGTATTTTTCTAATGATTAGTGATGTTGAGCATCCTTTCTTGTGCTTATTGGCCATTTGTATGTCTTCTTTGGAGAAATATTTTCTTTCCCATTTTTTAATCAGAATTTTTTTGTTGGGTTATAAGAGTTCTTTTATATATTGTGGCTGTTTAACCCCTTATCAGATATATGATAGGCAAGTTATTTTTAGTGTAACCTATTTAAGATACTTAATATATATGCAATATATTTTAGGGAGATTTCTACTTAAAAAATCAATTAAAATACAGAACTCCATCTTAAGCTTTAGGAAACCCATTTCTCTTGAGTAGTTCTTTATCACAAGTCACCTTTACTGTGACAAAAGATTGGTAAAAATTCTGATATGCATGACCTTGACACTCATTTATAAGATTTTTTTTTGAGTATAATACAATTTATTTTTTTTAACATATGCAATTATTTTCCATCATTTACAATACAGTAGTTACAATGACACTCCAAACAGAAAAGCAAAGTAAAAAATCAAAACCCCAACTTCTATTTCATGTAATTAGACTTATACAGAAATTAGGTTAAGTAATAACTAGTTAATCACCTAATTTCACAGCTATCTGAAGTGGCAATTTATATAGGAGCTTATCTATGATACATTCAAGATAAATGATACAATTTGTTACTTGCCCATAAGCTAAAACACAGCCTGCTTAATACCTTTCCTTAAATTCCACCTCTATACTACAATATACTTGAGGTCCATGCAAAAAAGTAGCTACCTTTTATATAGGAAATGGATGATTAAG
>NC_043703.1:108294396-108359951 GCF_006229205.1 Suricata suricatta | reverse complement strand
GCATTTTGCATTTTCTTTCATTATCTACTCAAAGTCATGCCTACTGCACCTCTAAACATTTCATTAAATCCAATTATACAGCAAACACTCCCAAAATAAACTTAGATTGTATTGCAGTTTCACTTAACAGTATATAAAATGCTGTGTTGTGACAGGTATCAACTATCCATTAGATACTGAATCAATTTTTCTTAAGCACGCACCTCATTTCATTTATAAGATCTAAAAAAGTATGCAGTATTCACTTTTGGGAACTTTAGATACATGTTATTTTAAATCCTTTAAAAATATATCCTGTTTTCTTATAGGCAACGTTAAATATCATTCACAGTGTTGTTCTGTCAGTTCTTGACAAAAACCGAAGGACCAGGGAATTGGAAGAGATTTCACAACAGAAGAATGCTGCAAAAGACAATTCGCTGGACACAGAGGTGGCTTATTTAATCCATGAAGGCATGTTTATAAGTGATGCATTCAATGAGAGTGAATTAACACCTATAGCAATCGACACTACCTCTCAAAGAAATGCATCTCCAAATAGCGAGCCCTGCAGCAGTGATTCGGTATCTGAACCAGAATGTACTACTGATTCTTCATCCAGCAAAGAGCAGACATCATCATCTGTTACTCCAGGAGGTGTGGATATCTTGTGAGTATGCTGACTGCTGCCAACTTTACAAGGTTTTGAGTAAGACTGATTATTTAATTTTCTGAAAAACCATATGAACTTTGGTCTTGGAATTTAACAAAAATAAATTGACTTTACAAAACATATCTTTTTGAAAATGTATGGAATGTAAGGAGGTAAGCTTTGGAAGTAATAAATTTGCAGAATTTTAAGGCTGCAAAGGAACTACTTAATTAAATGCCCTTATTTCAGAGTGTTTAGTTAACTTTTTTAAAGTCACTAGTGGTAGAACTTGTCCTGGAAATCAGGTCAGCATTACTTTATTTTCTTTCTTTTCCTATAACACCTTTGCATATTGTATATAGGGAAGATCTGTTTGATTTACAGTTTTTTTTTCCAAAGGATGAATTTTCAAGTGGATCATACCATCTTTTCAAACATGACTTTTTAAAAGAACTTATTTTGAAATAATTTCAAATTTACAGAAAAGTTGCCTGAATTGTACAAAACAGTCATATATCCTTTACTTTGCTCGTTTGTTGAGTTTGCCATATTGCCTTCTTTTTCCCTTCTCCCCTTTTTCTTGTTCCCTTCTTTTTTTGTCTCTCATGTTTTTTCTGAATAATTTGGCAAAAGGTTCCAGACATGATGGCCCATTATCTCTGTATTCTTCAGTGTGTATTTCCTAAAATACAAGAATACTCTCTTAAATAACTACAGTATACCAATTACGATCAAGAATACCTTGATAAATTATTACATGCAATCCATACATAGCATTCAGAGTTCACCAATTGTCCTAATAATCTCTTGTGTAGAAAGAACAAAACAGAGCAAAGCCAATAAAATTTTTCAGATCCAAGAACATAGTATGGATTTAATTATTGTTAAGAATAATAACTCAGTATGTACTTTTGTTTATTTTTACAGAGGTCAGCTTATGGCCAAGGAGCTTATGTAGGTTGCAGTTATAGCATAAAGTCCACTGTAATACTTCCCTCCTCACCAAAAAGGAAACCCTGACTACATATTAATAAAAATATTTTTTCTCTGTTTGGGCTAATATTTCACACTTACTGGTTAAGGTGCAGTCTAAAACTTACAAGAGGTGTACAAATCCTGTAGCTTAAACAGTATAGAATTTTGTTTCTGTCATGTAACACTTCAGAGGTGGGAGGTCCCCAGCTGAGAAAGCAGCTCTGCTGTCCTCATTTTGTAGCTTCCATCTGTGTCTAAAGAGGCTGCTTCAGCTTTTATCATCAAATCTGCATCCTTCGAAGCAGGATAGAGAGGACAAAGGGTAGTACTCTTGTATTCTCCTTAACTTTTTGTTTTAACTTTTTACTTGGAGTATAATGCACATATAGGCCAATACAACAATTGTACGTGTTGCTCAATGATTGAAAAGGGAGTACACTGATGTAATCACCACCCAAGTTAAGAAATAGAACATTACCAGCTCTCTAGAAGTTTTTCTTGCAATTATGTTTTCACTCTTTGCCAAGGGTAAATAAAACTGTTGGTTTTTCTGGTTTTTAAACTTTATATAAATGGAACCATAAGTGGAATCATCTTCTTTTTGTCTCAAATTTCTTTCCCTCAACATTATGTTTGTGCTATTCTTCTAAGCTGTTGCACGTAGCAGTAATTTAGTTTTATTTGTGAACAATATCCCACTTTCTGCCTATACCATAAGCATATTCTACTGTAAATGAAACTTGTGTTTTTTTCCATTTTAATTGTTGTCAACATTCTTCTAAGTATCTTTGGTATATATGCTATAAGAATTTCTGTCAAATATATACCTAAGAATGAATGAGGTATGTGGATGGTCAGTTTAGCTAAATAAAAGTTTCCCAACAGTGATCATACTCTTACAATCCCATCAGCAATGGGAAAGAGTTCCTGTCTTTCTACATTTTCATTCAGTCTTGGTGTTGTCAGTCTTTTACGTGTGAGCAATTCTGGTAGGTATGTTGCAGGTGTATTAGTTTTAATTTTTATTTCCCTGATCATTGATAAGAGATCACTTTTCATGTATTCATTGACTTTGGATATTCTTTTCTGTGAAGTGCCTTTCAAGTCCTTTGCCCACTTCTCTACTGGGTTGTCTTTATTTCTTATTAATGGGGCACCTGGGTGGCTCAGTCAGTTGCGCATCTGACTTCGGCTCAGGTCATGATCTCATGGTTTGTGGGTTTGAGCCCTGCGTCGGGCTCTGTGCAGCAGCTAGCTTGGAGCCTGGAGCCTGCTTTAGATTCTATGTCACTCTCTCTCTCTCTGCCCATCCCCTGCTTGCGCTCTGTCTCTGTCTCTCAAAAATAAATAAAATGTAAAAAAATAATTACTATTGACTTATGAGAGTTCTTTATATAGTCTCAGCATAAGCGTTTTGTTATTTGTCTAGATTATAAGTATCTGCTACTCTTACTGAGGTCTTCAGCGAGTAAAATTTCTTAATTTTAAATAAACCTATGATTCATTCTTTTCCTTTATGGTATGTGTTTTGTTTTGTTTTTTTACTTTGTTGTATTTAAGAAATTTTTCCCTGCCCTAAGGCTTGATAATATTCTGTTATCTTCTAGAAGCATTGTTACTACTCCCATCATATTTAGATCTAGTCCATCTGAAATTAATTTTTGTTTATAGTATGTTTCCTGTTTTGCCCATATGATTATCTTTCTGACCTCACACCATTTGTTGAAGACCGTCCTGCGCTAAATTGACACTCTGGTCTCAAGTCAGATGTTCATATATGTGTGGGTCTGTTTCTAGACTCGATTTTGTTCATTTGTCTTTGCACCAGTACCGTTAATTAAAATTGTCTTTACTATAGCTTTTTAATTAGTCTTTAAATCTAACAGAGTAATTTCTCCTACATTTTATTCTTCCAGGATTGTCTTGACTGTTTTTGGTCTCTTGCAAACCCATATACTAATTTTAGATTTCTTAGTTCTCTGTTTCCTTTACATAGATTTGTTTATATCTTATCCTTTCTGTGTTTTTAAGAGCACAATCCAGAATTTGTACCTATTACTTCCACCTGCATCCTAGTGGCCGGAATATTACCACATGATTATATCTACCCATAAGGGAGACTTGAGAAATAGAGCCTTTCGCTTGTTGGTTATTTGCCAGCTAATACGTGGCAGAAGAAAGAAAAGATACTAAAAGATAGTTAGCAATCCTGCCATAGGATTTGAGATTACTTTAAATCAGATACAGTCTCATAGTTTTTATCCTTTCCTTCCCACCTCTGTTGTGGCTTATTTTACACTTTGAAGCTTCCCTGGCTTTCCTCAGTGACATGCTTCCACAGCATGAGAGCATAGTTTCTATGGATGATTCCTTCTATGTTACATGTCTGAAAACTACCCAGCACAAAGGGGCAATGGATTGAGTATATTTATACATGTGACCCTAACTAGTTCTTTTTTACAAGGGCTCTGGTTATTTCTGTATCAAATGTTTTTGCCAAGTACAATTGTGTCATGGATCCAGTACATGCAGAAATGATGTCTGAAATTTTATCTTTTTTAGTGGTAGATTTTCGTTATTTTCTTACATTGTCAAAATAATCTATAATTTTGTAAGCTAACTGCAGTGCAGCTATAGGCACAAAAGAATAAATTACCAGGCAGGAAATGGGAACGGAAAAATAATGGAGAGAATTTAAAAGTTTTGTGTTTTTTTTAAACAGTTATTTAAAATTGTAGTGAAAAACATGTAACAAAATTTTCCATCTTAACCATTTCTGAGTGCCCAGTCCAGTAGTAGTAAGTACATTTATATTGTTTGCAGCCAGCCTCCAGGGCCTTTTTCATCTTGTAGAACTAAAACTCTATACCCATTTAGCAATAACTCCCCATTTCTTCCTCCACCTGTCCCTGGAAACCACCCTTCTACTTTCAGTCTTCGTGAGTTAAACTACTTTAGGTACTTCACATAAGTGGAATTATACAGTATTTGTCCTTTTGTTATTGGCTTAATTCACTTAGCATAATATCTTTAGAGTTCATCCATGTTGTAGCATGTGTCAGAATTTCCTTCCTTTTTAAGACTAAATAATACTCCATTGTATGTATATATCACATGTTTTTGTTCATTTTTGTGTCAGTGTACTTTTGGATTGCTTCCATCTTTTGGCTTTTGTGAACGTGGGTATGCAAATCTCTTTGAGATCTTGCTTTCTGTTCTTTTCTATATATACCCAGATGCAGAAATGCTGCATCCCCTTTATGAAGTTGTTTTTGGTTGTTTTTGTTTTTCTCCTATGAATGTGAAAGAGGTCCGATTAAACTTAAAAAATTAAAAATCTTTTTAGGGGTACCTGGGTGGCTCAGTCAGTTAAGTATCTGACTCTTGATTTTGGCTCAGATCATAATCTCACGGTTAGTGAGTTCGAGCCCTGTGTTGGGCTCAGCTCTGACATGGAGCCTGCTTTGAATTGTCTGTCTGTCTCTCTCTCTCTCTCTCTCTCTTCCCCCTCCCCCCTGCCCTCTTTCTGTTCTTCCCCTGCATGCTCTCTCTCTAAATAAATAAATAAATATAATAAATAAAATTCTTTGTAAAAAGCAAAATTACAAATAACTAAATGAAATGATTTTTCTAAAATAAGAAACTTCCCTGCTTTTTGGGTTGTCGCCCTACTTAAAGACTTGAGAGTTGTTTTTATCTGCTATTTTCTGTGTGTTTTTTATCTTTGTGAATTGCTAGCATATTGCCAAGAGTTCCATATTCTTAATCATTCTGTTACATGGGGACAAATTTTAAACATCCTTCACAAAATACAATTTTCTTTCAGTAGTGAATTTGAACTTTATTATTATTTAAAAAAATTTTTTTAATGTTTATTTTTGAGAGGGAGACAGAGTGTGAACAGGGGGGAAGCAGAGAGAAAGGAAGACAGAATCTGATGAAAGCTAACAGCTCAGAGCCTCACGTGGGGCTCGAACCCACAAACTGCAAGATCATGACTTGAGCTGAAGTCATTCAATTGACTGAGCTACCCAGGCTCCCTGTAAATTTGAACTTTAAAATTTAAGCGAACAGTTTTGTGGAAGTTGGTCTCGAAATAGCACTGGACTATTTATATAGGAGTAAATGTTGGACTGGAGGAAGCTTAGCAGATTAGAAATGGAATCAGACTGATTCTAGGTTCTAGTTCTACCCTTTAACCTTGTGACCTTGGATAGGTCATTTAAGATTTCAAAGATTTCAGTGTCCTCATCTGTAAAGTAGATATTATCTACCTGTCTTGGGAGTGTGAGAACCGAACAAGTTGCTTTTTCTATGAGTAAGAATATTAATCCCTTATTTTATTTTATTTTATTTTATTTTATTTTATTTTATTTTATTTTATTTATTGCAAGAGAGAGTGAACATGAGTGGGGGAGTTGCAGGGGGAGATGGGAAGAGAGAATCCCAAGTAGGTTCTGCTGTTGTCAACATGGAGTCCAGTGCATGCTTCAATCTCATGAACCATGGGATCATGACCAGAGCTGAAATCAGGAGTCACATGTTAACTGAGTGAGCCAGTCAGGCATTCCTCCCTCTATTATTTTAAGGCATTAGTAAATAAATTTAATGATACTATAATTTTGAAAGATAGCAGGCAATAACTTCCCTTAATCCCTTACCCAGTTAGGGTTGTGGTTTGCCTCAAATTAATATACATCAGAGTCTCTTTGTAAGATCTTTGAAAGTTACTTTAATTCCACTGAAAGGAAGAGAAATGATGCTAAGGCACTTACTTGATTCATAGTAGCACTGCACTGAATTGTTGTTATGTAATCAGTGGTCTTTTTACATGCCCCAAGGAACAAAAAATGTTTAAAGACAGAAAGGCTCCTCAAAACTGGAAAAAAATACATTTCATCTTATAAATATTTCTCTGATTGTCAGTGCCTTGAGGACAGCAAACTGTTGTGTCCCTTTTAGTATGATGCTCAGGAAATATTAATTCAGTTTCACTGAGTATTAACTACCATAATTACAAGTAAAAAAAGAGCGCCTGTTTGTCATGAAATAATCTCTTTCTCCCTCCAGTGTTCATTCTAAGCACCCTGTGTACAACCTGCCAAAGCTACCACCATGTACCTAACTAGAATATTTTATTTTTGCTATAATTTTTGCAGAATTTCCAATCTGCTACAGGAAAATACTATAGCAGAGAGAGAAAGTTATTTTTATGTAAGATTAAACTATTTGTGTTATCCAGGCTTATTTAAGTGATGCTTCACCATACACACAAGTGTTTGATACGTTACAGAATTTTTCCTCATGCAAATTTTGTAGCTTTTTGTTTTTTATTGATATGCTACCTGTGGAGACAATATACTCACAGTTTACCTGACTTAATCTCTTTTTATCATTTTCAGGGTCAATGAAGACATGAAATTAACTGATTTAGAGCTAGAAAAACTGGCAAATAATATCCAGGAGTTATTGTATAGTGCCTCAGATATATGCCATGATCGAGCCGTCAAGTTTCTCATGTCAAGAGCAAAGGTTGTTTGATAAAGCTTTAGATATTTTCTATATAGTATAATTATTTTGAATATCTAGAATCATATCCTTGCTTGTGTCCATATGTTCCCCATAATGCATATTATATATATACATATATATATATATATATATATTTTTTTTTTTTTTTTTTTCTGAGAGGGAGTGAGCAAGCATGAGCAGGGGAGGAGCAGAGGGAGAGGGGGAGAGAATCTTAAGCAGGCTCCATGCCCAATGCATGTCTGCCCAAAGCCAGACAGTGGGGCTCAGTCTCATGACTGTTAGATCATGACCTGAGCCAAAATCCAGAATCAGATGCTTAACTGAGCCACCTAGGGTGCCCCATCATATTATATTTTTAATATTTAATAAAGTTAATGGTACTGGTATGGCCTGATTGGGAGATGTTGAAAAGTAAAACAATCCAAATGAAAGAAAAAGGAAAATTTATTATTCTTTGAAAAAAATTATTAAAAGACTAATTTTGAAATATAGCTTAATAATTAATCTGAAGTTAATATGCTGTTTTATATATGTATATACCACATATGTGTGTATAAACTAAGTTGGTTTTATAGCTTGTTCATATTTGATGTTATTCCTAACTCTCTGTCATGATTTTTGTATTATATTTAAAATTTAGGATGGTTTTCTTGAGAAGCTAAATTCCACGGAATTCATAACACTTTCTAGATTAATGGAAACATTCATTTTAGATACTGAACAGATCTGTGGAAGAAAAAGCATGTCATTACTTGGAGCACTTCAGAGCCAAGCTAATAAATTTGTAAACAGATTTCATGAAGAGAGAAAAACTAAACTGAGGTATTACTATGATGTCATTCTGTTTTTCAATTTTTTCCCTTTACAAAACATAATTACATTTAATTGCTTGGGTTACCAAAACCCCTGAAAAACTTATTTTTCACTAAAGGCAGATGGTGGAATTAAAATCCTATTTCTTGGCCTTCCAAAGTGGAATTAGAATGTTTATTTACTTAACAGATCCTCAATAGATTGGCTTTTCTGTTCCCACTCAGTAGTGAAGTTATGTTTCACTACTCTTCTTGGTTAGGTTAAGAGATATAAAAAGAGAAATATTTCCTGAAAGTACTCATTATGAATGATTTCAGTTTATTAAACTATACATTTATTTTAAAAATCTTAGTACTTACAACAGCTAATGGCCATTACTGTTTAAAAAGTCAATGCTTTGTTTGCATGAGCTCTACTTGAATTTAAGATATATATAGTGTCTTTATTATTACTAAAAGATATGAGAACAGAGGTCTTATGTACACACCCAGCTCTTTCTTTTCTTTTTAGCTAAAGAAGATGGTGTTGAAATACTATAATTTTTTAATGTTTGTTTATTTTGAGATGGGAGGGACAGAGAGAGAGCGAAGGAGAGAGAATCCCAAGCAGGCTCCATGCTACCAGCCTAGAGCCCTACATGGATGGGACTCAATCTCACGAAATCTGAGATCATGACCTGAGCCAAAATCAAGAGTTGGATGCTCAGTCAACTGATGAGTGCCTTGGCACTGAAATATTACTAAAGTTTCTTTTCCTTTTTTTCCCCTTTTGAATAGTCTTCTCTTAGACAATGAGCGCTGGAAGCAAGCTGATGTTCCTGCAGAATTTCAGGATCTTGTTGATTCTATATCAAATGGAAAGATTGCTTTACCTGAAAAAAAGTCAGGAGGTATGTGTATTGTTTCACATGCTGTCTTCCAATTTTACACTGTTTATTCATTTTATAGGAATGCTTAACATTTGTTTAATTGACACTGCCTCTGGAAAAGCCTAGAGCTAATAGTGCCAGCTTAGTAAGTAATTGGAAAAGTTACGTATAATAATTTGTAATAATAATTTCAGATATTTATTGAGTGTTTACCAGATGCCAGACACTGGGTCAGGTGCTTTTATATGTATTATTCCAGTTCATCCCCATACCAATGTTTGATGAAGATGCTATTGTTACCTTGTTTAACAGCAAGGAGGCATAAGGCCTCCAAAGGTTAAGGAATTTTGCACAAATGATAAGCTGATACTTGAAACCGATTTTATAATAATTTAATAGCTATGTTCTTAACCACCGTACCATATTGTTAAAAGACATGTATTCATTCACTGAATACTAGTAAGCTTCTACTCTGTGTTGAGAGTAGAGATAATAGTTGAGACAGAGATAATAGTTAGAATTCTACTTTAAAAAGGCTAAGTCTAGGGGCACCTGCATGACTTAGTCTGTTAAGTGCCTGACTCTTGATTTCAGCTCACCTCTTGATCTTGGGGTCATGAGTTTAAGTCCCATGTTGGCTCCGTGCTAGGCATGAAGCCTACTTTAAAAATAAAAAGTAAAAATAAAAGGGCTAAGTCTAATTTTAAAAATGTGGATTAGCACTCACAAGTAATGCAGTAGTGACACAATAGAGAAATCCAAAATGTAAAAGACTGTAGGAAAAGAAAACTATGAAGGAGGCTCAGAAGGAAAGACCAGAGAGTCAGGAAGAAATCCAAACATAGAAGTAAAAAACTTAAGAGTTTCAAGAAGGGAATTCTCATTGGTATCAAATGCTTTTTGGGTTTCATCTAAAAGAAATACATTGGCTGGAAGATACTTTTGTATGCCAGTTAAAGTAGAGCTGTCATGTGATAATAAGGTAAACTTAAGTACACCTTATTCTGTAATCTCATATTTGAAATTATAAGACTATCAAATATTTTTTCTAATTTTTTAAAAATTTTAAGTAGATTCCATATCCAAATGGGGGTTGAAATTTACTACCCTGAGATCAGGAGTTACATGCTCTACTGACTGAGCCAGCCAGGCTCGCCAATTGTTGAATATTTTTAATGTTTGTTTATTTTTGAGAGATAGAGCTCAAGCAGAGGAGGGGCAGAGAGAAAGGGAGACACAGAATCCAAAGCAGGCTCCATGCTCTGAGCTGTCAGCATAGAGCCCGACGTGGGGCTTGAACCCACGAACTGCGAGATCATAAACTGAGCTAAAGTTGGAAGCTTAACTGATTGAACCACCCAGTGTCCCCCAGTTGTTAGATATTTTTAATGGAGGAGGCAAATGGATTTAAAAATTTTATGCATTTAATGAAAGTTTAATATTTTTACCTAGAAATATTTTTAAATTGTGTATTTCACATTTGCACAAAATGTGACTACACTACAAAAGAAGGACTGAGTAAAATATAGATAGTGACCACAAGTTTGACATGAGGAGATCATTTGCAATTTTAGTAATTCAGTAGAGTGACAGAATCTGATTGTAATTCAGTGCTAGGTAATTTGAAAGGTGAGGACCTATAAACAAATGTAGCCTCCTTTTTCGACAGGTTTGGTTGTGAAGGGCAAGTGAATGATGAAGTAGCACTAGAGACCTAGGAGAATAATTAGATTATTACTTTAATCCACTCAGGGAGTTGACAGAAGAGTTTTAAGGTAGGAGAAGCTGAATTATATTTTTATGCTTAACAGAGAGAGGAAGACTGTTAAAGAGTAAGAGTGACACAGAATGATTGTAAGGCAGGGCCTCTGGAATTAAGTCCAGAGTTCATAGAAAGGCTATCTCTTCTAACACTGACAGGAGAGGAGGGGTTAAGGAGAGGCTTAAAATAGAGTAGTTCGTATAGGACGAGAGAAGAATTGAATTAATTAACTAGATTTCTGTTGCCTAGTGACTTTTTTTAATAGGTAACAGTGTTGGGTGATGGTCATAATCTTAATTGATTTTAAGATATTAGCAAAGCAAAAGTATTCAGGTAGCAAAGATTGAAAGAAAAACACCTATTATTCTTAATCACAATTTAAAATGATAAGATTTATCTCTCATTTATACTTTCAAGCTATATTTGATAACGTACCACTTTGTGAGGTGCTGTGCTAGATGACAGTGACATGTTTTTTGTCCTGAACAGCTCAAAGTCTTAAAATCCATTGTCCTGCAAACATAACAATTTTTTAATTAGAGTGATAGATACAGAGTGATTGAATCAACCATGTGTTTTGTTTTTGCAAAGTGAAGTATTTATTTTCACTTTCTCTTTGGAGGATATTGACAATAAGAAGTTTCTTTTATACACACTACTTCTGTCTCAGTCTTTTATTTTTTTCCTTTGAGTGAGAAAGTACATGCTATTAGAAGTCCATCAACATTTTACATGTTCTTACTAAGTTAAAGGTCCTTGGTTATTACTCATTCATTTACCATCATCCAGTAATGAGTTACTAGCTACTTGTCTAGGTGTTGGGGAAATGAAGGTTAACGGATAGCAATTAATATTAATTGATTGCTTACGTAAGGCTAGACAGTTTGTTCTAAGCACATTACATTGTTATCTCATTTATAGGCCCATGAACTAGATACTCTTAGTATTCCCATTTAACAAATATGGAAAGTGAGGCACAAAGAGATTAGGCAATTTGCCTAAGGTTACAGAGCTAGGAAGTGGTAGAGCTGAGTTCCAGATACAGACTGTAGGGCCCTTTCTTTTCGCTACTATGCTCTGCTGCTTCTCTGTAATGTAGATAACTGGTTAAGACACATCCCTGTCTTCAAAAATTTAATCTGAAATACAAATTAGAAATAAGAAATTGTATCACACTGAATTTTCTTCCTTGAAAAAATGAGGAAGTAGATATTTAATGTCAAGTCAAAGGAACTTGAGACTTGGGGAAGCATGATGATAGGCCCATGATAATCTAATTAATTTGGCTGATTCAGGACAATAATCCAGTCTACTGTTTTTTTCACTTCAACATGGTGAATTTTGTTTTATAATGATAAGAAATACCACATGCTGAAAATAAAGTATTTTCTGGACTAAAATCTTAAAAATTATATAATCTCTCTATTGAATATAGGAATTAGTTTATATTCTAAGAATTATAATATGGACAATCAGTTGAAATTCTAGTTCTGCCTTTCTAAACTAATATATTCTTTTTTCTACTTACTGATCATCTACCAGAGGCCAAACTCAGGATAGGCAGTTTGTAGTCATGATCGCCTTTGTTAACAACAACACTAAAGATAGATTCCATTATCCATGTTTAATGAATACAGACTTTGACACTCAAGTTAACTAACTGACACAACTTCATGTATACCGCGATTGACAGCACTGTAACTAAAATCTAAATTTCTCTGCCTTCAAACCCAATATACTTTATTCTGTGCCAAACTGCTTTCTAAGAAGTAGACATTTGTGTTCAGAAATAAGATCATTTCCAGCCCTACCAGGCCTGAATTGGAACTATCTTCTTCAGTTTTTCCCAGTTTAATTTTTTTTCGTGATTTGTTTAGTCTTGTTCCTCTGTCTCTCTTGATTATTTGCTTTACTCTCTAGTTACAGAAGAAAGAAAACCAGCTGAGGTTCTCATTGTAGAAGGACAACAGTATGCGGTTGTTGGGTGAGTGACACATTTTTCTTTATTAGTTGAGTCAGTTATTTAATACACAGGTCTTCTAGTCCCTCCTTGATATGAATTGGAAGTTTTAGATTAACAATTTTATTTATTTCTTAACATGTTTATTTTTTACTTATTTATTTTGAGAGAGTGTGTGCAAATGGGGAAGGGACAAAGAGTGGGAGAGACAGGATCCCAAGCAGGCTCTGTGCTCTCAGTGCAGAGCCCAACATGAATCTTGAATCTGGAAACTGAGAGATCATGACCTGAGCCAAAATCAAGAGTTAGATGCTCAGTCCACTGAGTTCAGCTGGGTTGAGAATCTCAACCCAGGTGCCCCATAGATTAACAATTTTAAATCTTAAAAATAATTTAAAGGAAGTTTTATGGAGTCCTATCTTCTATATTGTAGTATTCTATATCTATTAGGGACTCTACTACTAATTTTACAAAAAAAAATGGGTTGATAAATTTTTTTGTATAACAAGAAGTCTAGAAGGTATACAACCCAAGGGTGGAATACTGGCTCTATGATGTTATTAATATTTCAAGCTCTTTCAGTCCTCTTTTTCTGAAGCTTTTTTAGTGTTAATAGTGTATAATTGAAGTTATGGGCTTTGGAGTCACACTGCTAAGGTTTGAATCTCAGAAGCTCTCTTACTCTTTGAGACATTGGGCAGGTTACTCTGTGTGGCTCAGTTCTCTTATCAACAAAACATGAAAATGGTATTAAGAATTATTACAGAATTAAACATATAACTCATATAAGGCATTTCACATAGTTCTAGCACCTAATAAGTTGATAGTTGTCATTAGGTCTTTTACTATTTTACCAATAACAGTATTTCAAATTCAAGTTAATTAAGGAAAATATAAATTCTAGTCTAGTAATATATGCCATCTTTTTAAATGGGTGGTTAAAATAATTTCTCAATATTCTTTAATAGCATTTCATAATTTAAGTATTGTCATAGCCACAATCTCATTTAATCTCTACAACCACATTGTAAAATAGACACCTCAGGGATTATTGTACCCTTTCTATGAGTTATGAGAATTGATGCTTAGAAGTTTAAGTAATTGATATAAAATGACCCAGATGGAGTAGGATTAGAGTCAAGGTCTAACTCCCATGATCAAGACCAAGATTCTTTGTCACTTTTGTTTCTTATCACTGTATAAATCTTTTCTGAAATACACACGCCTCCAGGAGGAATGATTGATCCTTTCCTTGGAACTCCATGTGCCTCTATAATAGCACTTTCCTTAGTATATTAGAATTATTTATTTACATATATATATCTCCCTAGTTAGTCTTGAGTTCCTTAAAGATGGTGATCATGTCTTACCATTTTTATTTTACTTTGTACCCAACAAATAATCAAAAAGTATATATAGAATTGATGCATTTTCTCCATCTGTATTATTTAGAAATCTGACAGTATACCCTTTATAAATGAAAGCTTTCCTTTTTTCTCCTCTGGAGTTCTTTTCCTTCCCCCCCCCAACATGAAAATGATTTCATTTTGAGAGATTCTTTTATTTATTTATTTATAATTTATTGTCAAATTGGCTCCCATATGACCCCAAGTGCTCCCCCCAACAAGTGTCCTCCTCTGTGCCCATTACCTGCTTTCCCCTCTCCCCCACCTCCCATCAACCCTCAGTTCTCCATTTTCAAGAGTCTCTCATGGTTTGCCTCCCTCCCTCTCTGTAACTTTTTTTTATCCTCTTCTGTTAAGTTTCTCAAGAGCCACATGTGAGTGAAAACATATGGTATCTGTCTTTCTCTGTCTGATTTATTTCACTTAGCATAATACTCTCCACTTCCCATCCATATTGCTGCAAATGGTCAGATTTCATTCTTTCTCATTTCCAAGTATTGTATATATAAACCACATTTTCTTTATCCATTCATCAGCTAATGGACATTTAAGCTCTTTCCATAATTTGGCTATTGTTGAAAGTGCTGCTGTAAACATTGTGGTACATGTGCCCCTATGCATCAGCACTTCTGGAGTTCTTTTCCAATTCTAGTAGGGCAAAGCTTTTTTCAACCTTGTAATCTTATCCCTTCAATCTAATTATGATCTCTCTTCTTAATTACCCATTGTCTTGTTATTCTTGCTTGATGGCAGTGGTCACCTCTGGCTATCTGGGTTTCTGGCTCTTTAGGCAAAGAGACCACTCTCCCAAATTTAACTCCCTAAGGGGAGAATATTTTATTTTCTGAGAGAAGACTACAAAAGATAGTGAAACCTTGCCTAGTAAATAAAGCAGATACTAGGAATATGCATGGCGTAATATGTGGTCTGATAATTAAGCTGTTATAAGGGCTAGATTCCTTGAGTCCCTACTTCCTGATATCCGTCAGACTTTCATAAAACATTATTTTACAAGGATCACTCATTTCTAAGCCTCTCATTGAACTTAGATGTTCTATAATGAATGACCCTATTCACCTTAATCTCAATCTTATTTAAGCTCCCAGTAGTGTCTCTCTTTAATATATGATATATCCAGCTAATGAGCTGGTAACTTTCTCATCTTTGGAAAACCTTTTGTGGCTTACCAATAAACTTCTTAGGAGATACCATTGTTCTTAGAAGCCACAGTTTCTCTTTCATCTCACTAAGAAAATCATGATTAGGTTCCTGTCATTAATTCAACAGTCATAATTGAGCACTTACTATTATTCTGATTATTCAGTAACCTTGGGTAGGCTTTTTGTCAATGTTTCTGAATTTGCCAAGGAATCCTATATCTGCCTTATCAAAGAGACTTAATAGGTATGTGACACGAGAGAGTGATGTGTCAAAGCACAAAACTTAAGGAACTACTCATTCTCAGTGTCATGCAAGAGCTGATCCTGCAATTGTGTGACCCTGAAAATGAGTACCTCCTTAATTTTGCACTCTAGAAATCTCTCTTACCTCACCTTAGTCCCTTTCTGCTGCACTGACAGGTAAAACACATAACTTCAGTTACCAAGAACAGTATTGATTTTTATGTGCTGAATTATTTTAACTGTCTTGTTTTGACTGCCTTTTGAGTCATCTTTCTTTTCTTATAGAACTGTATTGCTGTTGATAAGAATTATTCTTGAATATTGCCAGTGTGTGGATAATATCCCATCAGTTACTACTGACATGCTGACTCGTCTGTCAGATTTATTGAAGGTGTGTATGATTTCACTGTGATGGAAGAATAGTTGGAAGAAGTAATTTATTAGAGTATGGCTAATCTTCAAATTCTAAGGCATTTCAAGGTTAAGTTTTCTTTTAGACATTAATTTTGTACATTTGATTGTGGTTGAATCACAACATGTTACTGGAAGAAGGCCACTGGCTTCCTTCTCACTTCACATTTAGTGATTCCTCATTATACCCATAGAGTTGTTAATGACCTTGGAGACAGGAGATGATTTGTTCGTTAGGTGCTGATCATGACTGAGGCCACTTAGGTCAAAAAACCTGGACTGGTTTCAAATGTGCATGGAAGGAATTCACTGAACTTTACAAAATTCATCTCACTAAGGTTAGAGATTTTTCTTAAATCATTCTTTCAGAACCATTGATATAAAATGAAAATGTGGTGGTAACGTTATTCAGCCATTTCACTTTAAGATTTTAATTGCTAGCATAAAGAAAAGGCTTCTTTTCAGATTTCTAATCAGTTATTTCTGCCCCCAAATTGGGTTGTCATATTTTAGTCCAGAAAGATTTTGTTACCCTTTTGAAAATAGGACCCTCCAATAAGGATGATTGAAACTGAACTAGTTTTTTTAATTAAAGTGTAACTAACATATACTGTTATGTTAGTTTTAGTGAAACTGAACTAGTTTTATGAATGCAAATTAAAAATTAATTTCTGAACAATTGAGTTTTAGACTTTTACTTTTTTTCCTACCAGACAGTAAATATTATCATTTAGGAACACCGCTTCCCTCTTTTTTATCATTACATAAATAGATCCTAATTGCTCCTGCTAGAAAAGTCATTTGGTCCTTGAATGAGAGGAAAGAGGAATGTACTTTTCAAACTGTAAACACGTTGCCAGCATATAGAGAGTAGTTTTTAATAAATTGTTGGGCTTTTTCTTTCTCCTTCCTTTGTTAGTACTTCAATTCAAGAAGTTGCCAGTTAGTTCTCGGAGCTGGTGCACTGCAAGTTGTTGGACTAAAAACAATAACTACAAAAAATTTGGGTATGGATTCTTGCTTTTAATTCACAGGTTAAGATTTTATGATGATGTTGCTATACTCATCATGTTTTTATTACACCTCATGTTTTTATGACTCTAATTTAAAGGCACTAAAAGTAGCAAAATGTTACTTCACTGGTTGATGTATCACCATAATTGAAAAATTAACTTCTGGGGAAATGTTATGAGGAATTTCCACTCTAATAAGTATAAGTTATTTGGAAGTTGCACTACTAGAGAAAATGCTAAGATGTAATATGTATGAGGTGCTTTGAGGTGAAGGGTATCTGAATGTCAGAAGAGAATCCATTGTCCTACTAGCATCTTCCTGTCAGTAATACTAACAACTTGAGTTCATTGGGAAAAACAGCATGTTTACTACATTACTCAGTACCGAATCATGTAAGTGAAATAATGTTGCTTTCTGCCACTGTGTTTTTTGTTTATGAAGTAAACTGGGGTCTGTATGAAATTAATTAACATTTAAAAATTTAATTTGATATATTATTAAAGTAAACTAATACCTTTTTTTTTGTTTTGTTTCTCCACGATGTATCCACTACCCGGATCTTCAGCTCTTTCTTCACGTTGTTTGCAGTTAATTGTGCACTACATTCCTGTGATCCGGGCTCATTTTGAAGCTCGACTGCAGCCTAAGCAGTATACCATGCTTAGACATTTTGATCATATTACTAAGGTACTTTTCCTTGTATTTCCTACTGAAGTTTTATAAATTTTATCCCTTGTTAAATATTTTTTAGACGTGTTCCAGGGACTTTAAAATACAATGTTCTCTCTGATTACAGGACTACCATGACCACATTGCTGAAATATCAGCTAAGCTTGTAGCGATAATGGATAGCTTATTTGACAAGCTGTTATCCAAGGTAATGATTTATGGAAATTATTAGGCACTATTTAAAGGCACTGTGCCTTTTCACAGTTGTTGAGCCAAAAAAATTCTTCAGGGTTTAGAAGAATTCAACAAATTGTTCAGATTGCCCAGTAGTGGATAATCATCTCCTGGGGGGGCCAGTGGGGGCAGGAGGGAGATTATTTTAAGAATGGTAGAAACCCTCTACAGAAGTGATTTTATATTAGCTACATTGACAGCTATGTACCTTCTTCCAACTGGATGTTAGTCTGAAAGCCTTCCAGAGATAGGATTGAGAGAATAAAGATCAAAATAGAGAAAAAAGTAAATACATTATTTGTGGGAAGGTATATTTATTTTCCAGACTGAAATGGCAGAGTCCAAGGTGCTGTATTATTTCCCTCATAATCAATATCAATATCTGTTTCTTGTTTGCTTCCTATTCCCAAAAGGTCATTAAAGGAAGCATTGATTTCCAATGAATCCTATGTTATACCAGAGAGTATTTCTAGAAAAATGTCAGTTAATCAGCCATTGTCACTTTTGCCATATCCTTCACTCTTTTCTTTCCCTAAGTTCCATAACACTTGTCTTAGGGACAAAGCAGGAGTTTCATAGCTTGAAATTTTGAAGGTGTTTTGCCCAAGAGTATGTTTAGCATAATCACCAAACAAAGCACTTTGGTATGTTTTTCTGCCATTTGCATTCTTCAGGATTCTGAGATGGTAGGAGTAGCAGGCACATGAAAATCATAAAAGTACAAGATAAAATGGCGCCCATTCATAGATACAGACATGTGCTAGCACCTTTGAAGGTGACAGTGGGGAAAGAAAGCTTGGAAAATAAGATTGCGTTTGTTTAATAGTTCTCAAAAGTTTTGGTCGTAGGACCTCTTTATACTCTTAAAAATAATCGACAACCTCAAAGAGCTTTTATTCTTGCAAATTGTACCAATCAGTAAGTACCATATTAAGCATTAAAACTAAGAAAAATTTAAAACACAAGAATACACAAACGCGCATTCCATTGGCTGTCAGAATGATGACATTATTACAACTCATCTAAAAATCCCCACTCTGCAAATATGAAAGAATGAGAGTGAAAAAGTTAGTAACATTTTCGTATTATTATGAAAATGGTTTTTAGTCCACAGATTCCCAGACAGAGTATCTGACTCCCAGGTGTCCCCAGACCGCACTTCGAGAATGTCTGAAGTAGATAGATAACATAGATGTGTTATGCTTTTAAGAAGCTTAAAGATTTTATAGTCATGTGCAAACATACCTTTATTATTTTCTGCCTGTTTAATTAGTTTCTGGTTTTGTATGGAGAAGAAATACTGTTCAGGAATTCTCTAATTTTCTTTCTGGTTGCCAAGTAGTAACTAAATTCGAAAGCAGTTCTGTTTCACCAGTTTTCCCTTTTGATAGGTGGCATTCTTCTGTCTACCAAAAGTAAATAAATAACAATGTGACAGACTACCCTTAAGAAGTTTACCATCTGTTACCAGAGAGGAGATGGGTAGGGGATGGGTTAAAGAGGTGATGGTATTAAGGAGGGCACTATTTGGGATGAGCCGTGAGTGCTGTATATAAGTGATGAATCACTAAATTCTATACCAGAAACTAATATTATATGGTATGTTAACAAATGGAGGTTAAATAAAAACTTGGAGGAAAAATAATTTAAAAAAATTTTTTAATGTTCATTTTTGAGAGAGAGAGACAGAGCGTGAGCAGGGAAGGGGCAGAGAGAAACACACAGAATCTGAAGCAGGCTCCAGACTCTGAGCTGTCTGCACAGAGCCCAAAGCAGGTCTTGAACTCACGAGCTGTGAGATCGTGACCTGAGCTGAAGTCTGCCACCCAACGAACAGAGCTACCCAGGAGCCCCTGAAGAAGAAATAGTTTTTAACAAAAAGTTTACCATCTAACAAGGCAGAGGACTGCAAACACTTAACAATGTTAAATAGTGGAACTACCACTGGTCAGAGTGGCTAAAATGAACAACTGAGGAAACTGTAGATGTGGGTGAGGATGCGGAGAAACAGGAGCCCTCTTGCACTGTTGGTGGGAATGTAAACTGGTGCAGCTGCTCTGGAAAACAGTATAGAGGTTCCTCAAACAATTAACAATAGAACTACGTTATGACCCAGTAGTAGCACAACTACGTTATGACCCAGTAGTAGCACTACTAGGAATTTACCCAAGTAAATTTACCCAAGTCCTAGCATCAGCAATCAGACAACAAAGGATATAAAAGGCATCAGAATTGGCAAAGAAGAACGCAAACATTTACTTTTCACAGATGACATGATACTCGACATGGAAAACCTGACAGACTCCACCAGAAGCCTTCTAGAACTGATCCATGAATTCAGCAAAGTTGCAGGGTACAAAATCAACATACAGAAATCTGTTCCATTTTTATACACCAATAATGAAACAACAGAAAGAGAAATCAAGAAACTGATCCCATTCAGAATTGCACAAAAAACCATAAAATACTTAGGAATAAACCTAACCAAAGATGTAAAAGATCTGTATGTTGAAAACTATAGAAAACTCATGAAGGAAATTGAAGAAGACACAAAGAAATGGAAAAACATTCCATGCTCATGGATCAAAAGAATAAACATTGTTAAAATGTCATTATTACCCAAAGCAATCTACACATTCAGTGCAATCCCAATCAAAATTGCACGAGCATTCTTCTCAAAGCTAGAACAAACAATCCTAAAATTTGTATGAAACCATAAAAGACCCTGAATAGCCAAAGTAATATTGAAGAAGAAAACCAAAATGGGAGGCATCACAATCCCAGACTTTAGCCTCTACTACAAAGCTGTCATCATCAAGACAGTATGGTATTGGCACAAAAACAGACACATAGACCAATGGAATAGAATAGAGAACCCAGAATTGGACCCATGAATGTATGGCTAATTAATCTTCGACAAAGCAGGAAAGAGTATCCAGTGGAAAAAAGCCTCTTTCCCAGGTGGTGCTGGGAGAACTGGACAGCAACATGCAGAAGAATGAAACTAGACCACTTTCTTACATCATACACAAAAATAAACTCAAAATGGATGAAGGACCTGGATGTGAGACCATCAAAACCCTAGAGGAGAAAGCAGGAACCAACCTCCTTGACCTCAGCTGCAGCAATATTGTAATTGACACATCTCCAAAGGCAAGGGAATCAAGAGCAAAAATGAACTATTGGGACCTCATCAAGATAAAAAGCTTCTGCACTGCAAAGGGAAACAATCAATAAAACTAATAGGCAACCAACAGAATGGGAAAAGATAGTTGCAAATGACATACCGGATAAAGGGCTAGTATCCAAAATTTATAACGAACTCACCAAACTCCACACCCAAAAACCAAACAATCCAGTGAAAAGATGGGTGGAAGACATGAACAGACACTTCTCCAAAGAGGACATCCAGATGACCAACAAACAGATGAAACAATGCTCAGCATCACTCATTATCAGGGAAATACAAGTCAAAACCACACTGAGATACCACCTCATGCTGGTCAGAGTGGCTAAAATGAGCCTATCAGGAGACTATAGATACTGGCGAGGATGTGGAGAGACGGGCACCCTCCTACACTGTTGGTGGGAATGTAAACTGTAACAGCCATTATGGAAAACAGTGTGGAGGTTCCTCAAAAAATTAACAATAGAACTCCACTATGACCCAGCAATAGCACTGCTAGGAATTTACCCAAGGGATACAGGAGTGCTGATGCATAGGGGCACATGTACCCCAATGTTCATAGCAGCACTTTCTACAATAGCCAAATCATGGAAAAAGCCTAAATGTCTATCAACTGATGAATGGTTCAAGAAGATGTGGTTTATATATACAATGTAATATTACTTGGCAATGAAAAATAATGAAATCATGCCATTTGCAGCAATGTGGATGGAAGCGAAGGGTATTATGTTAAGTGAAATAAGTGAGTCAGAAAAGGACAGATATCATGTTTTCACTCCTGTGGATCTTGAGAAACTTAACAGAAGACCATGGGGGATGGGAAAGGGAAAAATAGTTACAAACGGAGGGAGGCAAACCGTAAGAAATTTGAATACAGAGAACAAACTGAGGGTTGCTGGGGGTGAGGGAGAGGGGAAAGTGACTGATGGGCATTGAGGATGGCGCTTGTTGGGATGAGCACTGGGTGTTGTATATAGGCCAGTTTGACAATAAATTATATTTTAAAAAAGAGTGAAACTGGGAACAAGCTATGGAATATAATGAAGCAAAACCAAAAATGTGCCAGTACTCTTAAAACCTTAACTTTATTCTATCATTTTGGTCATGCAGAGGATTTGTTTTTGTTTTTTAACAAAAAACTGTGGGACTGTGACTAGACTTTTTCCTGTGCCAATTTATTTTATTCATTTTTTAAATTTATTAATTTCTTGATAAGGAAATAAAAATTATTTAATGAGCTTCCCAAATATATATCACCTATACTTAAGTCATATTACTTTTTTTGCTAAAATAAATGTGAGGCATTGTGATTCTTCACCCCTACATAGTACTTACTAATAAAAACTAAGGACACTGTGCTATATATTTATGCTACTATATCCTACCTAACAAAATTAGCAACAATTTCTTAATATCATCTAATATTTATTTTTTTTACCTATTTATAATTTTTTAAAATTTACATCCTAGTTAGCATGCAGTGCAACAGTGATTTCAAGAGTAGATTCCTTAATTCCCCTTACCCATTTAGCCCTTTCCTCCTCTCACAGTTCCTCCAGTAACCCTCTCTTTATTCTCCATGTTTAAGAGGCTCTTATATTTTATCCCCCTCCCTGTTTTTTTATATTATTTTTGCTTCTCTTACCTTATGTTCATCTGCTTTTTATCTTAAAGTCCTCATATGAGTGAAATGATATTTGTCTTTCTTTGACTAACTTCGCTTAGCCTCTCATTCCCTTCACCCTCTAGTTCCATCCATGTAGTTGCAAATGGCAAGATTTCATTCTTTTTTGATTGCTGAGTAATACTCCATTCATATATTCTTTCTCCATTCATCCATCAGTGGACATTTGTGTTCTTTGCATACTTTGGCAATTGTTGATAGTGCTGCTATAAACATTGGGGTGCATGTGTCTCTTTGAAACAGGATACCTGTATCCCTTGGATAAATACCTACTAGTGCAATTGCTGGGTCATAGAGTAGTTCTGTTTTGAATTTTTTAAGGAGACCTCATATTGTTTTTCAGAGTGATTGCACCAGTTTGCATTCCCACAAGCAGTGCTAAAGAGATCCTTTTTCTCCACGTCCTTGCCAACATCTGTTGTTGCCTAAGTTGTTAATGTAAGCCATTCTGGTGGGTGTGAGGTGGTATCTTATCGTTTAGATTTATATTTCCCTGATGATGGTGATGTTGAGCATTTTTCATGTATTGGTTGGTCATCTGGATGTCTTTGGAGAAGTGTCTATTCATGTCTTTTGCCCATTTTTCACTGGATTATTCGTTTTTTGGGTGTTGAGTTTCATAAGTTCTTTATAGATTTTGGAACTAGCTCTTTATCTGATCTGTCATTGGCAAATATCTTCTCCCATTTTGTCAGTTGCCTTTCATTTTGCTGATTGTTTCCTTCGCTGTTCAGAGCTTTTTATTTTGATGAGGTCCCAATAGTTCATTTTTGCTTTTGATTTCCTTGCCTCTGGAGATGTGTCAAATAAGAAGTTGCTGTGGCTGAGGTCAAAGAGGTTTTTGCCTGCTGTCTCCTCAAGGATATTGATGGCTTCCCATCTTACATTTAGGTCTTTATCCATTTTGAGTTTATTTTTGTATATGGTGTAAGACTGTGATCCAGGTTTTTTTTTTTTTCTGCATGTCTCTACCCAGTTTTCCCAGCACCACTTCCTGAAGAGACTGTCTTTATTCCTTTGGATACTCTTTCCTGCTTTGTCAAAGATAAGTTGGTCATGTGTTTGTGGGTCCATTTCTGAGTTCTCTATTCTGCTCCATTGTTCTGAGTGTCTGTTTTTGTGCCAGTAGCATCCTGTCATGATGATTACAGCTTTGTAATATAGCTTGATGTCTGGGATTGTGATGCCTCCAGCTTTGGTTTTCTTTTTCAAGATTGCTTTGGCTCTTTGGGATCTTTTCTGGTTCCATACAAATTTTAGGATTGTTTGTTCTAGCTCTGTGGAGGATGCTGGTGTTGTTTTGATAGGGATTGCACTGAATATGTAGATTGCTTTGGGTAGCATTGACATTTGAACTATTTGTTCTTCGCATTGCTTCTCGGCCTTTTGGCTAAGATCAAGTGTGAACTATTTGTTCTTCCTGTCCAGGAGCATGGAATATTTTCCCATTTTTTGTGTCTTCAATTTCTTTTATAAGCTTTCTATAGTTTTCAGTGTATAGATTTTTTTCACCTCTTTGATTAGATTTATCCCTAGGTATTTTATAGTTTTTGGTACAATTGTAAATGGGATCAATTCCTTGATTTCTTTCTGTTGCTTTATTATTGGTGTATAGGAATGCAGCCGATTTCTGTGCATTGATTTTATATCCTGCAACTTTGCTGAAATTTATGAATTGGTCTAGCAGTATTTTGGTGGAATGTTTTGGGTTTTCCATATCATGTCATCTGTGAAGAGTGAAAGTTTGACTTCCTCCTTGCCAGTTTGGATGTCTTTTATTTTTATTAATAACAATGGTGAGAGTGGACATCCCTGTCTTATTTCTGACCTTAGGGGGAAAGCTCTCAGTTTTTCCCCATTGAGGATGATATTAGCATTGGGTCTTTCATAGCTGGCTTTTATAATCTCGAGGTATGATCTTTCTATCCCAACTTTCTCAAGGTTTTTTATCACGAAATGATGCTGTATTTTGTCAAATGCTTTCTCTGCATCTATTGAGAAGATCGTGTGGTTCTTGACCTTTTATTGATGTAATGAATCACGTTTATTGTTTTGTGAATATTGAACCAGCCCTGCATCTGAGATAAGTTAATATTTATTCTTATCTAAAAAGTTTATCAGTTGTCCAAAAATGTTCATAACTTGTTTGGACAGAGGCTCTTCTACGTAGACTACATAGTGCATTTAATTACTATGTGTCTTAAACCTTTTATAAACTTTAAATATCCTCCTTCCTGTTATTTATTTTTTATTTCTGATATTAATCAAGATTTGCTTCATTGCCATTTTTACAATGGAAATACACTTTTTTTTTCTTTTTGGAAATACACTTTTTTAAATAGTTTATTGTCGAATTGGTTTGTATATAACACCCAGTGCTCTTCCCCACAAGTGCCCTCCACATATACCCTACATCTTTTTGATCCATTCGTCAGTTGATGGACATTTAGGCTCTTTCCACGATTTGGCTATTGTTGACAGTGCTGCTATGAACATTGGGGTACATGTGCCCCTATGCATCAGCACTTCTGTATCCCTTGGGTAAATCCCTAGCAGTGCTTTTGCTGGGTCATAGGGGAATTCTATTGTTAATTTTTTGAGGAACCTCCACACTGTTTTCCAGAGCGGCTGCACCAGTTTACCACCCATTTACCAGTTTCCCACCAACAGTGTAGGAGGGTGCCCATTTCTCCACATCCTTGCCAGCATCTATAGTCTCTTGATTTGTTCATCTTAGCCACTCTGACCAGCATGAGGTCAGATTTCAGTGTGGTTTTGATATGTATTTCCCTGATGATGAATGATGCTGAGCATCGTTTCATGTGTCTGTTAACCATCTGGATGTCCTTTTTGGAGAAGTGTCTATTCATGTCTTTTGCCCATTTCTTCACTGGATTATTCACTTTTTGGATGTGGAGTTTGGTGAGTTCCTTGTAGATTTTGGATACTAGCCCTTTATCCAATATGCCATTTGCAACTATCTTTTCCCATTCCTTTGGTTGCCTATTCGTTTTATTGATTGTTTCCTTTGCCATGCACAATCTTTTATCTTGATGAGGTCTCAATAGTTCATTTTTGCTCTTCATTCCCTTGCCCTTGGAGATGTGTCGTGTAGGAGATTGCTGCAGTTGAGGTTAAGGAAGCTGTTTCTTGCTTTCTCCTCTAGGGATTTCATGGTTTCCTGTGTCACATTCAGGTCCTTCATCCATTTTGGGTGTATTTTTGTGTGCGGTGTAAGAGAGTGGTCTAGTTTCATTCTTCTGCATGTTGCTGTCCAGTTCTTCCAGCACCACCTGTTAAAGAGGCAGTCTTTTTTTCCATTGGATACTCTTTCCTGCGTTGTCAAAGATTAATTGGCCATACATTTGTGGTCCAATTCTGGGTTCTCTATTCTATTCCAGTGGTCTATATGTCTGTTTTTGTGCCAATACCATACTATCTTGATGATGACAGCTTTGTAGTAGAGGCTAAAGTCTGGGATTGTGATGCCTCCTGTTTTGATTTTCTTCTTCAATATTATTTTGGCTATCGGGGATTTTTGTGGTTCTATATGAATTTTAGGATTGTTTGTTCTAGCTTTGAGAAGAACGCTGGTGCAATTTTGACTGGGATTGCATTGAATGTGTAGATTGCTTTGGGTAATAATGACATTTTAACAATGTTTATTCTTTTGATCCGTGAGCATGGAATATTTTTCCATTTCTTTGTGTTTTCTTCAATTTCTTTCATCAGCTTTCTATAGTTTTCATTGTACAGGTCTTTTACATCTTTGGTTAGGTTTATTCCTAAGTATTTTATGGTTTTTTTGTGCAATTGTGAATGGGATCGGTTTACTGATTTCTCTTTGTTGCTTCATTATTGGTGTATAAAAATGCAACCGATTTCTGTACGTTGATTTTGTACCCTGCGACTTTGTGAATTCATGGATCAGTTCTAGAAGGCTTCTGGTGGAGCTGATCGGGTTCTCCATGTAGACTATCATGTCATCTGCGAAAAGTGAAAGTTTGCCTTCTTCTTTGCCAATTCTTATGCCTTTTATTTCCTTTTGTTGTCTGGTTGCTGATGCTATGTTAAACAACAGTGTGAGAGTGGACATCCCTGTCATGTTCCTGTACTCAGGGGGAAAGCTCTCAGTTTTTCCCCATTGAGGATATTAGCTGTGGGCTTTTCTTTTCTTTTTAATTTTTTCTAATGTTTTATTTTTGAGAGAGAGAGAGAGAAAGAGACAGCGTGATCAGGGGAGGGTCAGAGAGAGAGGGAGACACAGAATCCCAAGCAGGCTCCAGGCTCTGACCTAGCTGTCAGCACAGAGCCCAACATGGGGCTCGACCCCACAAACTGTGAGAACATGACCTGAGCTGAAGCCAGATGCTCAAGTGACTCAGCCACCCAGGCGCCCCACTGTGGGCTTTTCATAAATTGCTTTTATAATATTTAAGTAAGGTTCTTCTATCCCGAGTTTCTCGAGGGTTTTTATTAAGAAGGGATATTGTATTTTGTCAAATGCTTTATCTGCATCTGTGGACAGGATCATATGGTTTTTATCTTCTCTTTTGTTAATGTGATATATCACCTTGGTGGATTTGCGAATATTGAACCAGCCCTGTAATCCAGGAATGAATCCCACTTGATCATGATGGATAATTCTTTTTATATGCTGTTGAATTCGATTTGCTAGTATCTTGTTGAGGATTTTTGCATCTGTGTTTATTAAGGATATTGGCCTGTAGTTCTCTTTTTTTGTTGGGTCTCTGGTTTGGGAATCAAGGTGATGGTGGCTTTGTAGAATGAGTTCATAAGCTTTCCTTCTATTTCTATGTTTTGGAATAGCTTGAGAAGGATGGGTGTTAACTCTGCTTTAAATGTCTGGTAGAATATTTCTGGGAAGCTATCTGGCCCTGGGCTTTTATTCACTGGGAGATTTTTGATAAGGGATTCGATTTCTTCACTGATTATGGGTCTGTTCAGATTTTTTTTGTCTCTTCCTGTTTGAATTTTGGGAGTGCATGTTAGTTTAGGAATTTGTCCATTTCCCCTAGATTGTCCAGTTTGTTGGCATATAATTTTTCATAGTAGTCCCTGACGATTGCTTGTATTTCTAATGGATTGGTTGTAATCCATTTTCACTCATGATTTTTTGTATCTGGGTGCTCTCTCTTGTTTTTCTGAGGAGCGTGGCTAGAGGTGTATCAATTTTGTTTATTTTTTCAAAAAACCAACTCTTGGTTTCGTTGATCTGTTCAACTATTTTTTTGGGTTCTATATTATTTACTTCTGCCCTGATTTTTATTATTTCTTTTCTTCTGCTGGGCTTGGGGTGCTCTTGCTGCTCCCCTTCTAGTTCCTTTCGGTGCTCTGTTAGATTTTGAATTTGTGCTTTTTATGGTTTCTTCAGATAGGCCTGGATTGCAATATACTTTCCTCTTAGGACTGCCTTTGCTGTATCCCAGAGAGTTTGGATTGTTTTATTTTTATTTTCATTTGTTTCCATATATTTTGTAATTTCTTCTCTAATTGCCTGATTGGCTCATTCTTTAGTAAGGTGGTTTTTAACCTCCACATTTTAGAAGCTTTTCCAGACTTATTCCTGGGATTGATTTCAAGTTTCATAGCATTGTAATCTGAAAGCGTGCATGGTATGATCTCGATTCATTTATATTTACGGAGGGCTGCTTTATGACCCAGTACGTGGTCTCTCTTGGAGATTGTGCCATGCCCACTTGAGAAGAAAGTGAATTCCATAGCCTCAGAATGTAGTGTTCTAAATATATCTGTCAGATCCATCTATTCCAATGTGTTTTTCAGGTCCATTGTTTCTTTAGTGATTTTTGTGTCTGGTTGATCTATCCATTGCTGTAAGTGGGGCATTAAAGTCCCCTGCAATAAGCACATTCTTATCAGTAAGACTGTTTCTGTTTGTGATTGTTTTATGTTTTTGGGTGCTCCTGAATTCAGCACATTGATGTTTAAATTGTTAACTCTTCCTGATGGAGACCCTGTAATTATTAAATAATGTCCTTCTTCATCTTTTGTTAGTGCCTTTAAAGTCCAGTTTGTCTGATATAAGTATGGCTACTCCGGCTTTCTTTTGACTACCAATCGCATGATAGATATTTCTCCATCCTCTTACTTTCAATCTGAAAGTGTCTTCAGGTCTAAAATGAGTGTCTTGTAGACAGCAAATAGATGGATTTTGGTTTTTTTTTTTCCATTCTGCTACCCTGTGTTGTTTGGAGCATTCAGTCTATTTACATTCAGTGTTATTATTGAAAAATGTGGGTTTAGATTCATTGTGTTCTCCGTAGAATTCATGTTTGTAGTGGTGTCTCTAGTACCTTATATTCCTTGCTACCTTTCTCTCATAGAGTCCCTCTTAGGATTTCTTGTAGGGCTGGTTTGGTGGTGATGAATTCTCTCAATTTTTGTTAATTTGGGAACACCTTTATCTCTCCTTCTATTTTGGATGACAGGCTTGCTGGATAAAGGATTCTTGGCTGCATATTTTTTCTCTTCATCACATTGAATATTTCCTGTTTGTTTATTCATCCATTTATCAGTGAATAGACCTTAGAGTTGTCTCCAGTCTTTGTCTTTTAAAATAATTCTGCTATAAACAGTCATATGCACATCTTTATGTGGGCATGTATTGTATTTCTTTTGTGTAAATACAAAACTTTGGTATATAAAACAGAAGTATATGATATCTTTATCAAAAACTGTCAAATTGTTTTTCGTAGTGGTGGTATCATATTGTCTTCCTACTGTGATATATGAGTTCTAGGTGCTCTTCATCATCACCAGCACTTTCTATTATATGTATGGTTTTTTTTGTTTCTGTTTTTTTTTTATGTTTATTTTTGAGAGTTTTTAAGTATTTTCTCCCAGTGTCTTACTTTTCATTTTCTTAATAGTGTCATACAAAGAATAGTTTTAAATTCTGATGAATTCCAGTTTATTCATTCCTTTCTTTTATTGTTCATGCTTCTGTTCTATCCTAAGAAATTTTCTTATAACCCAAGTTGCAAAGATAATTTCTGGTGTCTTCTTTTCATAGCTTTGTTTTAGGTTTTATATATATATATGTATATATATATATATATACACACACACATATATACATATATATATATGTATGTATTGGTGATCCATTTCTAGTTGTAGGTCCACTGACTCATAGTGCAAAGTATGAGTCAGTGTGTATTTTTTCTGGACAGTTCCAGCACCTTTTGTTGCATAGACTCTCCTTTCTCCATTGGCATTTTTGTTGAAAATCAGTTGGCTGTTTTTGTGTGGGTTTTTTTTTTTTTGAACTCTAATCTGTTCCTTTGATCTGTAAGTCTATCTTACACCAATACCACATTGTCTTAAATCCTGTAGCTTTACTAGAAGTCTTGGAATCAGGTAATGTAAGTCCTTGGATGTGAAGTCTTCTCATTGGTCCCACTCCTCCTCCAGTGGTAACCAATCTGTACTTTGGTTTATCATTCTAGGCTTAAAGGTATTTTTTGTTTCTGTTTCTCACACAGTGGCCCTAGGGATAAAAGAATTTGGTGCCTTTCTCAGTGACTTAAGGCTTTTCTTGGTATAAGAGGAGGGTACAGGGAATTCGGCAGCTTTTGTTTCTTTTCTCCAGTGGCAGCCAATCGCTTTCTGCTTGTTTGTGCTACTACTGAGAGTGACTCTGTGGTCTCCTGCTCTGATCTTAGTGTTGGTTCTGGAGTGCCTTCTGGAGACCCATAGAGAAGAGTTTGTGAGTGAGTGCATACTCCCTTTGTGGGTAGATTTCTCATTTATTGTAATTGTAAACATGTGCTCATTCATATTTGGCCTTTGGGAATTTGTTAAAATGTTAGTTTTTCTCTTTCTATTTGCTTCTGTGGTGGTCACCTCTTCTTCCTATGCTCTGCCAAAGTGAGACATTTCCTGTGTTCTGTCTCCTCAGAAGGCCTTGTGACTCTTTGGAATTAGTTCTTTTGGTTCTTGGGAGTTTTGTTCTCTGATGGGTTCAAGAAAAGTTGTGATTTTTAAAATTATTTTTCTAGTGATTAGTGTAGTAGAACATTCTCTTACAGCCTTCTAAATTTTAAACAGAAGTAGACCCCCCTACCTTTTTAAACTAACAAATCACCTGATTAGAATTACTCTTCAGAAGGACTTATCACATAGTATGTAGAATGGATTTGAGGTGATATGGAATGTCCTCTATATGGAATACTTTCACCTAATGGTTTTCATTTGAAAATTGAACAGCCCAGGTGTGCTGCTCAGGAAGCCATCTCAACCTGTTGCCTAAATGTCCTTCATCCGTGATCCTGTAGCATGCAATGTCCACTTTCTGGAATACCATCCAGCTTTTAGGCAGTTAGCTCCCCAAAGCTCCCTGTCTCTGATTCATCTTTGTATATTCCAGCTATCATAGTATCTAACATATTCATTCCAGCATATGTATTCTCATATGTAGGTCCATATTCTCATACACATACATATATTCTCATATACATACATATCTAAGAAAATACGTATCCAGAAGTTACTGTGTAACAGATTTATTAAATGTTTGTTGACCTTACAATTGGACTCATTAAGATGCTAGTACATTTTTTCAGGTGAGAAGTATTGAAGACCTCACCTAGGGCAGCGTTTCTCAACTGAGACAGTTTTGTTCCTAGGGGACATTCAGAAGTGTTGGGACATTTTTGGTTGTCACAGTTTGGGAAGTAGGCTGATACTGGTGCTGAACATCCTGTAACACACAGGACAGCCCTTACAACAAAAAGTGATGTAGCCCAAAATGTCAGTAGTGTAGAGATTAAGAAACTCTGACCTAGAGTACTAATGTGCAAAATAATCTCAAAGTACATTTGATGGCACTTAGTCACCAATTCAATATAAGGAACCAAGGGGAAGGAGGAATAAAAATGGAGTTGGAGATTTCCAGGCTGTGTGAGCAGGAGGATTCTAATAACAGCAGTAGGAATTGAAACAGGAAAGAGGAACAGATTTGGGAAAGCTTATGATAAACTCAGTTATGGTATGGGACATTTAGGAAATGTGTGACTTAGTAAAGTAGTTCAGGACTAGAGATAAATTAGAAGTTGTTAGATTGAATGAGATTGATAGGAGAGAAAGATGGGAAAATGAGGGGAGTTAACACTAAAGAAACTTTGCACTTAGGAGACAGGAGACAGAAGAGGAAAATCAAGAGAGGGGAGGAACAAGGGAAGCATCGTGTCACACAGGGCTGTGTTTCAGGTGTGTAGGTGTGCAAATACTGCAGAGCAATGAGGAAGGAGAACCAGAAAAGTTACTAAATTGGGGAGTTCAGATATCTTTAGTGATTTTTTGCAGAAAGAAATTTCAGAAGATTGTTCATAGTGGAGGAAGGTGGTTTGGGTGGTGTGGCAAGAACCAAATTTTAAGGATTGAGAATAAAGAAATATGGTATCAAGTCTCAGTTACTGAAGAAATATGATGGTGAAGACTAGATGGAAAGAATAGTATCTTTAGGGAAAGCAGGGGTGCAGAAGGTTTTGGGGGTGTACTAGGTTCCTAGAGCTGCCAAAACAGATTACCATAGACCAAGTGGCTTAAACAACAGAAATTTATTCTCTCATAATTGTTGGAGCTAGAAGTCCTAAATCAAAGTGTTGTCTGCCATGGTTCCTCTGAAGGCTCTAGCAAAGACTCTTTGCCTGCCTCTTTCTAGCTTCTGGTGTCTGCTGTCATTCTCTGTTGGCATTCTTTGGCTTGTAGGTGCACCATTCCAATCTCTGCCTCTGTCTTCATGTTGCCATTTTCCTACTGTGTGTCTCTATTTCTAAATTTCCTTTCCTTTTTTTATTAAACATTTTTATTGTTTATTTTGAGAGAGAGAGAGAGAGAGAGAGAAAGAGAGAGAGGACGTGAGCAGTGGAGGGGCAGAGAGAGAGGGAGACCAAGAATCTGAAGCAGGCTCCAGGCTCTCAGCTGTCAGCATAGAGCCCTACGTGGGACTCAAGCTTATGAACCGTGAGATCATGACCTGAGCCAAAGTAGGATGCTTAACTGACTGAGCTCCCCACGTGCCTCTCCTTTCTTATATAAAGACATCAGACAGTGGATTTTGGACCCACTCTAATCCAGTATGACCTTATAATGTTTGGAGTAAACATGAATTTGGGCAGATACTATTCAATCCAATACAGGGTGGTAGTTAAGGGGATGTTACCTTAATGAGATAACTACTTCATACCCACTAGGATGCCTAAATTAAAAGGACAGTAACAAGTGTTGGTGAGGGTATGGAGAAATTGGAACCCTCATACACTGCTGGGTAGGACTTTGAAAAATGTTGGCATTTTCTCAAAAGATTAAATATAAAGTTACCATATGACTCAGCAATTCTACTTCTAGATACATACCCAAAACAATTGAAAATATTTGTCCACACAAAAACCTGTACAAGAATGTTTATAGCATCATTATTAATGGTAGCCAAAAAGTAGAAAGAAACCAAATGTCCATCAATAGATGATTGGATAAACTGTGGTACGTTCATACAATAAATATTGTACAGCCATTTAAAAGATGAAGTACTGAGGCATGTTAGGAAAATGGATGAATCTTGAAAGCATTATGAAAAGTTCTTGAGATTTGCATGAGCAGCACAGATCATGGTTGAAGTGTAAGCTTCATCTGTATCAGAGTTAGAAATGTAAGGGCCAAAAATGTATGTCTTAGAAAACACTGGGGACAGTAAACAATCCATAGGACATGAACATAATTTCTCATTATTTTTCCCTGCCAGTATGAGGTGAAAGCTCCCGTTCCTTCTGCCTGTTTCAGGAATATTTGTAAGCAAATGGCAAAAATGCATGAAGCTATATTTGATCTTCTTCCAGAAGAACAAACACAAGTGAGTAGTAATTCTTAAAAGTACTTGTTTTATGTCTAATATATACATGCAGAATTGGAGTGTTTTTATATACTTTTGGTACAGTTAAGCCTAGTTCATAGTCCAATGTGATTATTTTTTCAGTTTTTATATTGACCTTGAAACATGGATAAAAATCTCTGATTTCAAAGTGCCCCTAGCTCCAGTAAGCCAGAGCAATAATTGCTCTGCTCTATGGTCAACAATTATAAAAAGCAGGTATTTTGTTTGTCCATGGAGTATCAGAGATCCCAGATTCTACTTAACATTATTCATTACAGTATCAGTTTGAAAATCAGAGTTGGCATTTATCAATAGTAAAATGTGTTGCTATTATTATAATATCATGTATGATATTATAATAATATATCCCAAATGGGATAGTGGTGGAGTTATTGATGGACTTAATTATGAGATGACACATGAAGTAACTCAGTGTACCTTATTAATATTTGTTAGGTCAGCATAAATGACCTGTAGTAGGCATAAACCAGGAAAATAGCAAAATTTGGCACCTCTCATCTATTAAGTATCCACACCTTGTCCCTACTGTCTTCCTGTACAAAAGTGTTATCAGAGTTCTCTCCACTTTTCACCTCCACTCCTGCCCCATCCCTTCTACTTGCTTTGTTTCATTCTCCTGGTACTTTAAAGATTCCAGTATTTTTTTTGCAATCTTGTTTTTTTTTAAACTATATATTTATTTTTGAGAGAGAGAGCGCATGCACACCAGAGAGCATTAGTGAGCAGAGGAGGGGTAGAGAGAGAGGGGGACAGAGGATCCCAAGCAGGCTCTGCACTGACAGCCTGTTGTGGAGGCTTGAACCCACAAACCATGAGATCGTGAACTGAGCTGAAGTTGAATACTTAACCCACTGAGCCACCTGGGCACCCCTCCAATCTTCTTTACCCACCTTACCTTGTTCCCTCTATAAGAGGCTGTCTCATTGGAGCCTAGTTGTAGAATGATACAGTGTTAGAATACAGTCTTAGTTGTATGACTAATGAGCTTAACTTTCACTGGGATTTTTACTCTTCAGGTAAGTTTCTTATTTGAGTTTGCCTCTGATTGGTGGCGTCCATGGAAATGGTATCTGGGAGCAAATTAGGGTCTTTTGCCTACTCTGTTTCCTGGTAGTCTTCTTTCCCATACCACTTCAGACTTCCATCTGACAGTACCTGTTTTTCTGCATGCTTCCCTAGGTTTTCATTAATCATTCCAAACCCATGATTAAACATCATCCAATTCCTTTGAGGCCCACTGAGGATTGAGGAGGAGCCATAATATGGAGCACCCACTTGGGTCTTTTTTCCTTCCTCATTTCTTCCTAGCCAAGCTGTCCTTCTCATTTGAAGTAGAAGATCTCACCTCTGGCATTCTCACTTTTTGGATTTGTCATCTGAGTTCTAATTATGGCCAGGTCAGGGAGCTGGGCATATATGTATTTAATGTGTTTTTATCTGCATCATAATTTAAAGGGAACTCTTGTCAAAGCTGGGCAAGAATTAGATTTTATGTCAAGATTGTCACATGAATACCAGTAATTCCACTAAATTCCATATGTGATTTTATATATATTTCCTTCATAGAAAATACGTTATTCCACAAAATCATTTCTAAAGATTAACTCCAGTCAAGTATTTCAGGTCAGGTATTTCCCACAGAAGTATTGGGCCATTTAATCAAAAATGTGCATGCAGGAGCAATAAAATGCTTTCGAGTAATTTTACCAATTTGGAAGGATGAAAGTATCTTTGCCTCTACCATTGTGACTTCTTTTGTTGTTTTGTCTTGAAGTTCATATTTAATTTATTGCAGAATTCTTCGTTTCTTTTTACCTGTCATGATTGATCCCACTTATATATCCCAGAGGACTTGTAAGGGGCAGAAAGGCAGTGATAAGTCCTATCACTAAAAGAAGTACTCCTGATAAGGAGAAAAAGAGCTTTTATCAAACTGTGGAGAAAAACTATCCTAAAGTAGCAACTAAATACCTTCAGAGTAGCATCTTAAAAGTATATGCCAAAGCAAAGATTTTTAAAAAGTATTTTCTCCTGGGTGGCTTAATCAGTTAAATGTCCAGCTCTTGATTTTGGCTCAGGTCATGATCTTAAGGTTCATGAGTTTGAGCCCCATGTCGGGCTCCACACTGGTAGTACTGAGCCTGCTTGGAATTCTCTCTCTTCCTCTGCCCCTCCCCTGTTCATGCTCTCTCAAAATAAACAAATTACAAAATATATAATTTCTCCAAATAATATTGACTTGATACTGATAACTTAGATGCTTATGTCTTTTATTTCAAAAGAGCTTTAAGAAGCCATATTATTTCTTTTCCAGATGTTATTTTTAAGAATTAATGCAAGTTATAAACTCCACTTGAAAAAACAGTTATCTCATTTAAATGTGATAAATGATGGAGGACCTCAAAATGGGTATGTTTTCAACATATTTTTACTACATGCTTCCATATTGGATTGCCTGATTGGTTTTTATTCATTATGCTACCGTTTTCCACTAGAATCATGCTAGATCCGCACCAAGGTAAAACCAGCAACTTTTTGCCTTTTTTTCTCTGTGGAGAGGATATCCATATCTACCTGTCTGTCTGTCTACCTGTCTACATTAAAGTGTTTTATAAATGGTCAGTTGCTTATATGTCCATTTTGAGGCAGTGTGGGGCAGTAACACCTCCGAAGTTATCCAGTAGTCTCCCCCTATCCAGAGAGGACTCAAAGTCCTACTTTGTAGCTGTGTGACCATGAGATGGTCCACTTAACTTCTGCGTTATTTATAAAATGAGAAGGATAAAATCTGCTCTAACTTGTATAGGGTTACAAAAAATGTGTATAAATGTACATTATTTTTATTGTAAGCTTTTGAACAAATTGTATTATTGGCGAAATAGTTATATAAGAGAAAACAGTTTAGAATCAGAAAACTTGGGTTAAGTTCTGCCACTTACTAGTTGTGTGACATTAGGTAAATCAGTTACTCTCTCTGCCCTTTTATTTTCTTAGATTTGAAAATAGGGATGATGATAAAAAGTACTGTCATAAGATTTTTGTGAACAACATAGATTAAAGACATGGGGGAAAGATTATATAAGAAAGCACTCATCATGAAGGTACATCCTAATATGATTTCCTCAGTGTGCTGCCCGTTCTGTGGATTTTAGGAATAAAACATTTTATTCCTTGTTAAGCTTCGGGCTTAAATTTCAAACTTAATGGGAGCAATTGAAAAAAATGCATTTTGGAGTCAGAAATTGGCCCTGTCCAACAAAACAAGTATACTGAATTGATTTTGCAAAAAATATTTGGAAGCTTCATAATACTGAATGTGTTTGCCACGCTGAATTCAGGAGTTATATGCAACAATCTGATTCGCTCCCTTAATTATTACCTGGTTCTTCTTTTTCTTTAATAATTGTTATTTTCAAAAATTTTAAAGCCACAGAAGAGTTCAAGGACAGTTTAATGAACACCAAATATCACTCTGAGACTATTTTTAAAAGCCTATTTTTTTTATTTATAGTTTATTGTCAAGTTGGCTTCCATATAACACCCAGTGCTCTTCTCCACAAGTGCCCCCCTCCATGGCCATCACCCTCCTTCCCCTTTCCTCCTCTATCTTCAGTCCTCAGTTTGTTTTCAGTATTCAGGACTAGTATTTTAAAGTCCCACTCAACTCATAACCTACTTTTATTCCCATACCTAAATTTGGGTGGGTGGGTGGGTTGGTTGGTTGGTTGTGCTGACCAATAATAGTTCACATCGAAGCATAGAGGCATCAAAGCTAACTCATTACCTATTATTTTCTCTGTTAATATAGCTATTTGGGGGTCATACCAACTTAGAGATCTTCACTGTGCTATACTTTTAAAGACCTTAATTCTGTGTAACTCAATTCATGTCTTGTGAGTGATTCCTTGAAAGATGGAATTCCCTGGAAATTAACGTCTAGACCTAGCAAAAGACATAATAAACTACCTGCATATAAGTAATTTTTATTCCTGGAATGGCTTTAAAAATGTACCTTTTTTTCAAAATGAAATTCACATAATGTAAAATTAACCATTTACAGTTAACAATTCTATAGCAGTGAGTGCATTTACAAGTGCGTTTTAGTTCCTGTTGTCTACTTGTCCAGTCAGATAATAAAGTAAGATCAATGCTTAGAAAAATAAAGAGGAAACCCTGTACCTATTAAGCAGTTACTCACTACTACTCCTTCTCCCAGCCTTGTTTTTTTAAATGAATTTTTAAGGCATTTTAAAAATGCAGACATAAAGTATATATGTATTGTTACTACTTAGAATTAATCATTAATAGTTGCTGTTTTGCTTGAAAAAATGTTTATGTTAAAAAAAATTGAATTCCAAATGAAATTGAAGTATGCTTGGATTCCATTTCCAGTCCGGTTCTCTTTTCCCCAAACCTTAGTCAATATTTCTAATAAATTTGGTCTATATTCTTAAATCCTTCTCCTTATCTCATGATCTTGAAAAAAATACACAGCACTATTTTTGTAAACTTATATGGTGCATTGTACATATGCTGCTTACTTTATTCTACTTAGCATTGTTACTGGTTTCTCTCTTTGGTAGGAGTTGTCCATTTTTTGACAGTTCTCTCACATGAATTAACTTTATGTAGCCATTTCTCCAAAATAGAATTCTAGGTTATTGCTTTTTTCCATTACAGCTATGCCACAGTAAAGATCTATATGCATGTCTAATGGTATGACCATTTCTTTAGGGTATATCCACAAGTTAATACAAGTGTATGTACATTTTCACACTACTAGGTTTTGCCAGAATATTTTCTAAAGTGGCTGCACCATGTTGCCAACATTTGCTGTTAGATTTTTTAAACTATTGCAGGTGGTATCTTGTTTTAATTGCATTTCCTAATGCCATCTTTTCATATATTCATTAGTCATTCAGGTGTTCTCCTTTCACTTTACTATTCATTATCTTTGTCCATTTTTCTCTTGGGTATATCTTTTTCTTGTCGATTTTAGATTTTTGCATATGCTCTCAAACTAATCTTTTTGGATTTATATGTTTGACAATATCTCCTTTTATGTTAAAGTTTTCAACTTTGATATAATTATGGAAATATTTTTAAATGGAGATTTGTTAATTTTATGTTTAGTTTTGAATGTGGGGACCTTGCTTTAGAAAGGCTTTGTTCAAAAAAAAAGAAATAGAAAGGCTTTGTTCTTTTGAGCTGTTGCTGTTAGTTTCAGTGTACTTACTATATTATCATAAGTATAATTTCAAATCTTTTTAACACATCTGAATTAGAGGAGTTTTAAATGAAAAATACGGTCCTTATTAAATTCTGCCATGTGATGAAAGGTCAAACAAGTACATAAGTCCAAAACACATATAAATTATACTGTAGTACAAATATTAAGGGGGTTTCTAATACCTCTGCCCCCATGTAGGCCAGCAGTCCAGAACTTATGTGTTCATTAAAATACTGAAGCTGGATTTCTTCTTCTCTTTTACAAACTACTAGATTAAGGTCTCCTTTTTGTTCCTCCATGGGCCTTATCTATCAAAATAAACATCTACTGAGACCAGTCCCTGTTTTATATGCATGGAGCTTTGATATTTATCTCCGTGTTATTTCCTGGAATGCTCTTTCAACTATAGACATTACTGTGACAGCTCAGTGCTCAAAAGTGTAAGGCTTTCTTTTCTCATCTAGTGTTGCTATGTATCAGCATCTAGTTTTATATGTAGTAATATATGTGCATGAATCCCAGCCTTCATTTAGCTTCTTGGGATGTTACTCAGGAAACCTTGTCTTTCACTTGATTTCATTAGTCATATACATATACAGTTGATCCTTGAACAATGCAAAGGTTAGGGGCACCAAACCCCTCACAAGTAGAAAATCTACATGTAACTTTTGATTCCCCAGAAACTAAACTACCAGTACTCACTGTTGACTGGAAGCCTTATTAACATCAACAGCTGATTGACAATATTTTATATGTTATATACTGTATTCTTGTAGTAAAGTAAGCAGGAGAAAATGTTTGGAAAATTGTAAGAGAAAGTACATTTAGTTCTGTACTGTATCTATCAAAAAACCCTAACTAGACCTGTGTAGTTCAAAGCTGTGTTGTTCAAGGGTCAACATACATATAGTCTAGTGACAACTGATTACAAAAAAAATCTTAACCTATTACTTTTCTTATTTCATGTTTTTTTAAAGCTAAGTTTATTTTTTATTGGGCAGAATTATGAAACCAAGTTCAACTTGCACTGGTTTTTCCTTTTCAAGATATTGTTGAAATAGAGCGCTCTTAACTGTATGATGGCAGGAATCTTGCTGAGAGAAGTATATTGACATTTGGTCCCTAGGAAATCTGGATTTTAAATAATAGTCTAGCAGCTGGGAATAAGACTGACTCTGAGCATTGCTACTTTATCCAGTGTGAGATTAAAAATAGTTTTCTCTCCAATGTTTAGGTTGGTCACAGCAGATGTAGCTTTTTACACTGGAAATCTTCAAGCCTTAAAAGGCCTTAAAGATTTGGACCTAAATATGTCCGAGATCTGGGAACAGAAGAGGTGATGACATACTGGAAAACTGGGTAGCTCATCTGACCATGGGACGTTTATGTTTATGAAGAAAATATGGATGCCTGTGATTCAAGAACTGAACCTGGAACCCAAACTGAACGGGATAGGGGAAGGGGGAAAGGAAAGTATCAGTGTTGGGAAACTGGGATTCAGTGGGATCTACAAGGAATGCCATTGTTATGCTTCCTTCAGTGAGGAGTAACTGATCAGGTGTCTATAACATTTTTCATTCTCTCTGGAAACAGACTCAGGTTTCTTTGGACCAAATCCAAAAGAACACATAGCTGTAACACAGCTGTAGTTGACTAGAATGCTCTGTATACTTTATATTAAAAAATGCTTTGCATTTCTTCCAGTGCAATGAAATTCATATGGTGTCCCACCTTATTTAATGATGGTACAATTTAAAATATTAAAATCTTAGTCAACCTCTGTAGAAAGTTTTCTCTATGAAAGTAAAGCTGTTTGAAAAATTATTTTTTTACAGATCTTTCTATAAAAAATAAACATCTTTTGATTGCTTGGATTTAGGAACTCAATTTTTGTTTTAGTGACTAATGTCAAGTTTCAGGCCTTGTGTGTCACATATCTAATCTTTATACCACCACTGTATGTCATCTGAGTAAAGCCTTCCAGAATAGTCTAAATACTTGAAAGTCTGATCACAGTAATAATTAAAAAGATATTGGCATTTATTTATGCAACTAATTTAAATACTTTTAAGAAGGGGTATGTGTAAGGCTGCAGTTTAATAGCTGTATTTTTATACAAGTATCTATGAAGGGTTGGTTTGTGGGAGTTTTCTTGCCTTTTTATTTCTAGCAAATGGTTAGAATCCATTTTCATATATTATGCCTATTTATCAGTTCTCATTTTAACATTTAGATAACAGACGAAGTATGGCCCCCTTCGGTTTTTGTTTTTAAGTTAACTTCAACATGTATATGAACAAAGACCAGGGAGAAATGGAACTTTTAAAATAGAAGGCTGCTGTTGTGGGGCCAGAAGTATATAAGGTGATGATGAGTAAGTTATTTAAAGATTTTATCATACTACCTTCAAAATTAGAATCAGCAGCACTCCACAAATGTAAGTGCCTGTGCCTCACCTCACACCGGGAGTCTTGCCTAACCCCGTCAGAGTGCCTAACCTTGTCGTGATTATGTACAATGAAATAACAGTCTTATTTTGTGCTCTTCCATTTCCTAAAAGGAAAGCCTGTTTTCTTTATCATTACTAAGGTATGTCATTGGTTCTTAAACTGTCTAAAATAAAGCTATAAAAAATTACCAGACTTTATAAGGCAACTTTTTTTTTAATAGTGTACAAGTAAATTTTAAATTACAGGCAGCTTACTCAAAAACAAGTGTGGAAGAATTAGAAAATGTAATCCTTACAAAAAAGCCACAGATTCAACTACCAGCAGAGCTGCTTTGAAAGGTTATTCATGAATATTTTCACTGACAGCAAGAAAGCTTCAAGGAACTTGTTATAAAGTTCTCCCTCCACCCCACCATACCTAAAAGAACAAGTATGTAAGTGAAAAACCCTACCTCTACCCACCCCCGTCCCTACAGCTGGGAAAAGAAACATTGCTTTGTTTTCATAAATGGGGAGTCTGTGGAATGCATGGCAGGCATCCAGCTTCAGAACTAGATGAAAGGTACTGAATACCTTCAGGTTTAATTCCTATGGAAAGAATGATGTGGTTAAGATTCTTAGAAATGCAAAACTAGATGTGTGTCAGGTAGCTGGCCAGTGAGTATTTACGAGTATTTACTATTTCAGTAGGAAGATTTGCTCTTGAAATATTTAACTATTTTGCAAGAGTAAACTGTTTTTCATTTCATAAAGTTAGCATTGAAAATATACATGTACACATGGATTGCCTCACAGCTTTATTTTTGAAATCACAAGCAATTCAAAGTGACCATCATTGAGGCCTCTGTTCAAAGATATTCCAGCAGAGCTGCCCCAATTTGAAGAGTAAACAGTATTGCACTTTAAGATGAACTAAATTTCAGGATCCTCTTCAAAGAGAAGTATTGCTTCCATCTGTGCTTTTCTTGGACTAAAGGCATATTGCATACTCTACTTTAAAAATGAACACTGCAGGGTACAGTAACATAGTAAAGTACCTGCCAATTTTAGAATCCTAGAGAACATTTCATTGTAAGAAACTATTTAGCCCATAATTAGTATGAAGTGTACACAGTATTTTTTTCATTTCAGTGGTCCAAGATCCGAAGGTTCCCAGATACAATCTTGTTCTCTAATACTGCTCCAGGGGGGATGTCGATTCGGTCACCATGATTTGCAATGATGATAACTGTTCCCTATGTGACAGGGACAACAAAACAGAAGAGAGTGTACTTGAAACTGCAGCCAAAATGCAAATGATTTCCTTACCATCATCAAATTTATGGAGAATTCCATTTAAAATGGAAGAGTTGTATTTATAAGCAGTATTAACCATGAAAAATAACATGTTAAGGAAAATTGTATAACATGTCCCTCTAACAATCCTGGCAGTAGTTCCGGATGCCCTGCCTCTGTATCAGAGGTGGTATCAGAAGTGAGAAGGGGACCCAGAGCCACAGCATAACTGGCCCTTTCAAAGAACCACTTGCCAGGTAATGAGCATTATCTACCTTCATAAAGATACTGGGGTGCTTGGTTTATATTTACCTATAGGTTTGGGTTTGTTTTATTTTAAAAACAGTTTACTGATCTATTTCTCATGTCTTAAAGGAGACTGTTTAGATAAGGCAGTCTCAGCAATAAAGTTCCATGTACATACATATGTGTGTATATATATGCATACAATATTAGCAGTAAAGTTCCATGTATATAGATACATATGTATTTATAAGTCTGTACAGTTGACCCTAGAACATGTGTTTGAATTGTGGAAGTCCATTTACATGCATTTTTTTCATACAGTACTTAAAAACTTATGATTTCCTTAACATTTTTTCTCTAGCTTGCTTTGTTCTAAGAAAAGAGTATATAATAAAAACACCTACTAAAATATGTGTTAATCAACTGTTATCAGTAGGGCTTCCAGTCAGTAATTGGCTATTAATAGCTTTGTGGGAGTCAGATGGGGATTTTCAGGGGCACAGGGCTCAGCACTCCAGACCCCTCATGTTCAAGGGTCAACTATATATACATCTAGACACACACATACACATATATCCTTACGTTTTTTCATGATGGTTTAAATGAACACATGTAATCTAGGTATAAAATTTTTAAAACAGCTTTTTCCTAATTGTTTTATCTTTGGTTCTGAGCTTTACTATTTATACCCATAGTCCTTCCTATTTCTTAAGCAAGAATGATACTCAAAGTACCCAAGTATTATGGTGTGTGAATGAGTATCTTGATACTGATGACAAGAGATTACCTTAACAGGAATACATTGTATTCAGTATAAATGAAGTTGTCATTTTTTCTACTTCCATTAAGATTCAGATTTGGTGAGCTCATGCTAATATAACAATGATTCTATTTTAAAGACTGTCATTTCAGTAAAATAGTACATTAAATAAGTTGATGGTGTTTGCTTTCCAGTTGAATGCGAAATTCCACAAAGTTCCCCAAAATGCAACAATTATTATTGTATTTTAACTATGTTGTGTGTCTATGGAAGACAGTATTAATAGTAAGTATTGTGGTAAACGATTTTAAAAATGTATTTGTCTTATAAACAAACATCTGGTATAGACTAAGAAGTATTCCTTAAAACAAAGGTAAATTTAGGACTAGAAAATGAAACTTATTTTGTAAAGCTAGAAGAACTAAAATTTTCACCATAACAACACACCTTTAGTGAAACATTCTTGCCAAAAGTCACATCTCCTGAAACTGTTAGGTGATCCAATTCAAGCATATCTGGTATACTTTCAAATCTCCTTAGATAATCCTGAACCTGAAATTTAAAAAGCAGGGGTTACATTTACAAGATAGTTTAACTGAACTGCAAAAATATTCTGTTCATGACCAAGCTCAGACCCTCTATGGGAAAAAACAATTTATTAAGCACTTTGTATATGCTAGATCCTATGCAGTAGAGATATGAACATTGTCCCTACAATCAAGCAATTTATAATACTTTATAACATCAATGCACAGAACAGACATTAATAAATAAGATAGGGGAGCCGGGGCGGCTCAGTTGGCTCAGGTCATGATTTCATGGTTCTTGAGTTTGAGTCCCACAGTGAGTTCTGTGATGACAGGGTCTGAGATTCCCTCCTCTCTCTCTCTCTGCCCCTCTCCCCCCAAATAAACACATATTAAATAAATACCTACATATAAAGATAACTGACTGAGCCATCTAGGCACTCCAGGTAAGCATCTGACTTTGGTTCAAGTCATGATCTCCTGGCTCATGGGCTCAAGCACCCCATTGGGCTCTTTGCTGACAGCGCAGAGCCTGGAGCCTGCTTCGGATTTGGTGTCTCCCTCTTTCTGCTCCTCCCCCACTTGTACTCTCTCTCAAAAATGAATGAATTAATTAGTCAAAAAATAACCAACATGCTAAGAGCCCAATGAGTAGTTCAAATCTGGAGTTTAGCTGGAAAGAGATGATCACTGTTTGAAGCAAGCTAGACTGGAGCTGGGCTTTATGGGATGGGTAGAATTCAGAAGAAATGGAATATTTCATGAATAGCAGCACAAATTATCATTGTAAATGATCATTATCTTTGCCTCTTGTTTCCATAGATTTATAGGCAGGAGAACTGGTCTTTCTTATATGGCCTCAGTTCCTGTTTTACTAAGAAAATTAGAAGCAACCTGAAAAGTTTCACTGGCTTCTACCACCACCCAGTTGCTCCCTAGCCAGTTACTGTGTCCCTCTTAGTACTGGGGTGAGACTGTTTACTCCAACTTAATGCCAGTCCTTCTTCAATGTTTTCTCCCCAACTGCATCAATTCTGATCCATGTATAAACATGCCATAAATTCTCCCATCTTTAAAAAGGAAACAAAAAAAATCTCTCAACTCGTATATTCCTTAAGATCTATGGCTGCTTTTCATTGTTGTTTTTCTTTAAAACAAAATTCCTGAATTAGTTGTCCACATTCAGATCTCTAATTTCTCTTCTATTAAATCCATTCCAGTCAGGCTCCAGAACCTCTATATTGATAAATCTGGCGGTGAATTCTCATTGATATTACTGGAACCATTCATCTTACTTGAATTACCAGCAGCACTTGACACAGGTGATCATTCTCTCTTGAGACATTTTCTTAATGTGGCTTTTACTACACACACATTCATGGTTTTCTGTGCACTTCCTCTTCTGTAACTCCTCAGTCACCTTTGCTGCTCCCTCCACTTCATCCACCTGCTGGAAGCCTTGGACTACCCTCGGACTCAGTTCCTGGATACCTTCTCCCTAGGTGATCCCCACCTCATGGCTTTAAATACCAGCTGTACATGGAGGACATGTACCTAGCTCTTCTGATCCTTTCTTTGATCTAGAAAGAGACTAATAAACTTGAAGGTCTAATAAATACAGTATCTCCAAAATTGAACTCCCCATCCTGCTCCCCCTAAACCTCCCCTAAACCTACTTCTCCCATTTTTGTAAATGGCAGGCAACTCCATGCTTCCAGTTACACAAGCTAAAAACCCTGGCATTGTTCCTAATCTTTTCTCTCTTACACTCCCCATCTAGTCCAACAGTAAGTCCTATAGGTACAACTTTCAAAATATCTCAGAATATCAACTTTTTTCACTATTTCCAATGTCATCACCCCCGTCAAATCCACCATTTCCTCTTGCCAGGATTCCTGCAATAGCCTGTTCCCTGGTTTCCCTGATTCTACCCTTGAACACAAGATTAGTCACTTCACCCCTCAGCTCAACTCCCTGATGGTTTCTCATCCCCCTGGGGGTGGGGAGAAGCCACCTATATTCCTAATATTCAGTTACAAGGTTCCACACATTGGACTTGTTCTTCCTCTGATCAACTACTCCCCCTCTCTCTCACTTGCTCTGTCCCAGCCAGACTATGTGCTATAATGCCTCTAAAACACATTCGTCCTCTGAGCAACTAGCCATTAACCACTCAGTCCCTATTCTCAAATTAGAGCAGCTCAAGTTCTTATGTCCTACAGGGTATGGAAGAAGCTAGGAAGAGTGAGGGAAAGTGAAAGGGTGCGGCTAGGTGGAAAAAGGGCTGGCAGTACCCTCTCAGAATGGGGGGAAACAGCGGGTACTTATACCACCAGGATTATCCCAGCTCAACCAGGCTAATGAGAGGCACCCAAAACGGACTGATGCTATCCTGGAAAATGCAGCACCAGCCACAGGACCCAGAATCATCCACCATCAATATATGAGATAGTATATATCTCCATACCGGGGGCACTTAAACCACAACCAGGACCAGACTAGGCCTGGAGGGCATAACAGGACTCCAGGCCAGACACAAAGGCTCATGCTGTCAAGACACTTCATTAACCTCAAAAAATTTTTTTTATTTATGGGAGAGAAAGAACAGGGGAAGGAGAGAGAGGTAGAGAGAGAATCCCAAGCAGGCTCCACACTGTCAGTGCAGAGCTTGATGTGGGGCTCCATCCCATGAACCATGAAATCATGACCTAAGCTGAAACCAAGAGTCAGACATTTAACTGATTGAGCCACCCAGGAATCTCCATGATGAAGTTTTCTGAATTCCATTTATCATGTTGGGATGAGGTTTTACTAAGCTTGCTATTACCCCTGCCCAGAATGCTTTTCACCCCAGATATCTGCATGATACACTTCATTTCTCAGTGAGACCATCTCTCTGGCTACCCAGTGTAAAATTATACCAACACCACCCCATTCACACATTCCCTATTCCTGCTTTATTTTTCTCCATAGTATTTTCCATCATTTGACATACTATACATTTGCTTATTATCATTCTTACCTTACCAGAATATTCATGAAGGCAAGGATCTTAGTCCATTTTATTTGCTGCTAAATATCCAGCACTTAGAATACTGCCTGGCACTGATGAAAACAGTAAATGGTTTTACAAGAGACATAAGTAAAATGTCCCAAAATGTACACCTTCTTTTGCACTCTATAGCAATCAGATTTCAAAAGTGAGTTACATGTTTATCTTCAACAGCTGATTCCCTTGAAATGACATCAAAGACAGGACTTGTGATAGGTCAGCCGCTGAGACTATAATAGATCCCAGTTCATCTGTGCCTCATTTTTATACTTACACATTTAAGAAATACAAACGCCCATGTATAGCGTATTTATAATTACTTACCTTTGTAAAAGAACTGCCTAATTTAACCAAGGGTACTGTAGGAAATTCCCGCTTTTCACTCATTGTCAAAGATCCTGCATTAAGGCTATAGAGGTTTGACATCACAAGCAAGAGATCTGATGTGGTTTTGACAGGTAGGAAACGGCTCCTAGGAACATTAATACCTAGAGAGTTTTCAAAACTTTTAATGGCAGCCCCTACTGCAGTTTCTAACTGAATGACATTCAGGCCTCCATCCAAAGTCTGTAAGAAAGAAAAGGGGTCAGGGAAGAGGAGAAACAGGTTTTAGCAACTTTGTTCCATGGAGGCTAGTTAATATTTGGGGAGTGGTTTCAGACACCCATTGAGGGAAACAGAATTTTGAGAACAGATACTTAGCAAGCACCTACCATATACCAGGTGCTTACACATACATGGTCTTTTTCTGGCATCATAACTCATCTCCTTATTAATATTTCCATTTTATGGTAAGGAACCCAAGAGTCACAGAAAACTCATGCCAGGTGCCTGTCTGTGGCCAAAAGACCTTGAAGTGTCAGAGCAACAAATAACCGAGGTCAGTTTTCTACTTTTGGGCCCTGTGCTTTTGCTGCTATGACAGCCCAGGTAAAGTGAGGGTACCAGGGCTTAGCACACTAAAGAGATGGGTGTAGACTCGGAAAGACAGTGCCAGAAAGTGAAGAGACCAATGAATAGATGGACCAGAGGGAATGGGGGCAGCGGGTATGTGTGCAGCCCACCCTCTATGATCTTAGGAACCAGGGAGACAGGGCTGCACCTCTAGCTTACCTTTGGATTCACAATGATTTCCATATCAATAGCATTTTGCTCTTGCAGTCTTTTAACTGCTGCAAGAGAGATCCATAGGTTGTTTGTGTTAAATATTTTGAATTTTGATACAGACTTGAACTCATCAACATGTGCTTTTGGCACTTGTGCGATTTCCACCAGCCTCAGTTTGCCTTCATACTGAGTGAGGGTCCCACCCTAGAAAGGCGGAGAGGAATGTGTGAGTGCCTCCACATCTCTCCCAGTCACAGCCATACCACACTATTTCTAGTCTGTGTAAGGACATCAATGTGAAAATCCCCCAGAAATAAAACACTTTTGCACTGATTCAATCTGTGATATGCAGCAACATACATAATATAGTAGTAGAACCAAAGAAAATATTCAGGTTGTATGTCATTTAATACTGTGTCCTCACCCTCTTGTCCATAATAAAAGCCATGGGAGTATACCAGAGTCTTCCTCACTTTTCGGAGGTCTGCTACCAGAACAGCCATTCCTCTTATTCCCAAACCATGGTCCATCACTAAACTAGTCCTACCACCTCAGACCCTGCTCTGACTGGCTATAACATCAGAGGAGAAGAGGGAAGACAGAGGCACAAGTGGATTAGAAGTGACCCTGTGAGTGGCCTTGCTCAGAGATGGTCTTTAAGTCATGAGGCCACCACAGTGTAGGAAGAGGGAACGTTCATTCACATATCAGGGGGCATTTGCAAGAAGCATAGAATCCAGCCCAGGGACTGACCATTTTAGTATTTATACATTGCCCGCTTCTCTTAATCCCTGTGGCTGAGTGGTAAAACCTTGTGTACCATTTCATCAAATGCCAAGTGTTACAACTACTAAACATGCGAAGATATAAAATTTTTGCTTTGTGCCAAACAGCTGTATTTTTTTCAACTACAGAGACATTATACTGAAGTGCATAGGTAAAAACAGAAATAGTAAATTTTCACTAAAGGAACAATGAAATAAATACACTTAAGCTCCAAACTAGAAAATTATTAAAAGGTATGAACAAACATTGAAACTGTTTTCACTTAATATTCAGATTTATCCTACAAATATGTGAAATTGTTTTCAGTTAAAATTGTCCATGTGGATTACTCAACAATACTGTTAAGTCTTGATTTATATCCGCACAGTTATGTCAGGTGGAACCTAGAATGCTCTACAGAATACTATCTCACTCTATCTACAGTGATGTTATCAAGTGGATACATGTGTTTTGCTTCACAAAGAAAACTTTGCAAATAAAAATAGTTTGAACTACATAACTTATTAAATGTGAAGATATGAATCCCTAAACTGCTTCCTCTATTTACCTTTACATCTGCCCGTGTCTTATTTGTGACTTCCATGACAAATTCACAGGGTTTCCCATTTGGTGGGTTCATCAGATGATTAAGAATATAAAGATCCACGGTGGCACCCAGATTATCTATGTTAGACACAAAAATATACTCTTTGCCTTCTCCTATTAGGGTGTCAAGCAAACCAGAGTTGTAGAAACTGGCGTAAATATCACCGTGACCTGGAGGGTACCAAGCTTCTGTATTTTCCCCTGAGTACGAGACATCCTTTGCTACAGGCAGTAAAGATTCCTTATTAATCCTTGGGTACCTTTAAAAAGGAAAAAAAGGTCTTTTTCAATATTAATTCTCAGATATTCTAGGCCTTCAAGTAAAATAAAGTAAAACTGGGGTGCCTAAGTGGCTCAGTTAGTTAGGCATCCAACTTGATTTTGTCTCCAGTCATTATTTCAAGGTTTGTGAGTTTGAGCCACACTTTGGGCTCCACACTGACAGACGCTTAGAGTTCTCTCTCCCTCTCTGCTCCTCCCCGCAACCCCATGTGTGCATGCGTATGCATGTTCTCTCTCAAAAATAAATAAAACTGAAAAAAAACCCACAAAGTTAAATAAAACTTTCCTCCTTTTCAGTCTATTAACAGTGAGTAATCAGAGGTAAATCCATTTAAGAAAATCTCTTTTCTAAAAAAGCTCTTATTTGCCTTATTTCTTTGATCATTTGCCAGTTTCTTTGATCATATTTGCTGCAAAAGAAATTTCCATCATACAAATGGGAGGACACCTCATATTTTTAATATATTTTATAACTCTTAAACACTCCTCGATTAGAGTACTCTAATTTACTGAATTTACATTAAGTAAATTTTCAACTTAGTTGGCTTTGGGACTGTTCTTTTCCCTGCAAATCCATCTCGGAAAATCTGTCCATTCTTACAAAAAGATATATATAGGGGTGGTGCTGTTTCTTTCCCAGAAAAATCGACAGCAGATTAGTGCTCAGGGACACGTGCGCCCTACACTAGTGAGAACATGTCTTAGGGCTGGTGTGGGGGCACGGGGGGGAAGGCGAACCGAGGAGCTAGCACTCTCATAGACCAAGGACCAACCAGAAAATAGAGGCAGAGCACCTGCCAAGTGTCCATGAAAGAAAAAAAAAAAAAAAAAACTAGCGCAGCATTAGCTTTTGCTACAGCAAAAGCCTCAGCCAGTAGCAGGCAGAGGGAAAGTGGAGCCCGCCCTGGCTGGACCACCGCGGGCCTCAAGTTCCTGCCCCCTTCTCGGGCTGAACTTGCAGAGCCTCCATGGCCACGAGCCAGCGTCCGCAGTCTGGGCTCGAGCCCTAGCTGCCTCCGGCGACAGCAGCCGGGAGAAGTTGGGGTCCGACCAGGCAGGGAGGAACCAGCCCCCTGCTCTCTGCCTCTCCAGGGGCTCCACACCACGATGAAGGGCAAGATGGCGAAGTAGGAAGCTCTGTAATCTTTGCCCACCCGCATCTATCAAACTGAGAAGGATTGAAGCGACAATCTGCAAGAGCGGGAGGAGAACACACAGACTCCAGAAAGAAGACAACCTCAAAGATGCCTGAGTGAGTCAGTGCGAACTGGGGCAATTAAACAGCCGGCCCCTGGGGAGTGGAGAGGTGGAAGACCCAGCCCAACACTGGAGAGTGCGTGGTGCCCCGGAGAGACAAGGGGAAGAAAAAGACTGAAAACACTCATAGAACTGTCTCTAGAGAAGAGATAAAAGAATCACCTCGGGACAGAGATACTGTCACCCCATATATAACTGCTGGGCGCAGGGAGAGAAATCCATCCCATCTAGCTGGCAAATTCTTTCTTGGGCTCGGCAGCTGCGGCGCCCATTCCAGGCGCCACAAGAAGGGATGGCCCTCTCCCTCTACGTGATCCCAGCTGAGAAGCCAGTTGCCAGCAGCATCTCATCTAGGGCAGCAGTGGTACCAGGAGAAAGCCCCGTTGCCCTGCATGATCCCGGCTGGGAGGCCATCCACCAGCGCAAGAACATCTCATTTCCAGCAGTAGCATTAAGGTGCATGGACTAGGATTTTGAAGCGAGGGGGAGCTTGGAAAGTACAACTTGGCTCGCCCGCAGCACAGGGAGATCAGACTCAAAAGAGTGCTTGCAACGCTTGGTTCAAGCAGAGTTTGGGGTGTTACCATTCTTCTCCCTGCAATCACCAAGAGCGGGGCCTCCAAGAGCAGCCCCAGAGACCTAGACCTACCTACACCAAACCACACCCATCAGAGTGAGAGAGTGCCCTTTTTTTTTCTGCCATCCAGATATATTTTCCCTTATCTCATTCTTATCTTCCCCCTCCACTGATTATATGCTTTTAGAGTATCCATTGTCTTTTGTTTCTGTCCCCCACTCCCCTTTTTTTCTTTTTCTTTTCCTTATCTTTCCTTTTTCTTTTTTTTCCTCTTTCTTTCCCCTTTTGGTTTGCTTGTTCGTTTGATTAGTCTGTGTGGTTACATGCTCTTGTTCCCTGTGTGTTTGTCTTTTTTCCTCTTCAGGGCTTCCTCAAGAAACAAGCCAAAGTACACAACACAAGGTGGAAAGTCCCAAATATCACTGAGTAGGGAAATAAAATAAAGGCACAAGAGAAACCAAGAGACCGAGAGACACCATTAAAAGAACACTTCCTGAATGGACAGGCCCTGGACATTCAATGAGTCTCCTTTAATATAGCAATACTCACAGGTGAAGAGTGCATAACAAGCTTTTAAAACTGTTAAGAGACAGAAAGCTAGCCAAAATGACAAAACTGAAGAACGCTAAAGAAACTCCAGGAAGAAATCAGCTACATAATTGCTCAAAACAGATATAAGCAACATAACTGAGCAACAATTTAGAACAACTGTAATAAAATGGCTGGGCTTGAAAAAAGAATGGAAGACATCAGAGAAGATATTGATACAAAGGCTAGGAACCTTAAGAATAGCTGTGACGAGTTAAAAAAAATGCTGTAAGTGAGGTGCATAATAAAATAGAGGCGACCACTGCACGGATTGAAGAGGCAGAGGAGATTAGCTGAATTAGAAGACACAGTTATAAGAAAAGAGGAAGCCGAGAAAAAGAAAGAGAACTTGATCCAGGAGTACGAAAGGAGAATTCGAGACCTGAGTGATACAATCAAATGGAACATATCTGTATCATAGGAATTCCTGAAGAAGAAGAAAGAAAAAAAGCTCGTGAAGGGGGTCCTTGAACAATCATAGCTAAGAACATCCCAAATTTGGGGAAAGAAAGAAACATTGAAATCCAAGAGGGGCAAAGAATGCCCTTAAGAGGAACTTGAATCGACCTTTGGCACAACAAACCATAGTGAAACTGGCAAAATAAAAAGAGAATTCTGAAAGCAGCTAGGGAGAAAAGGGCCCTAACATACAAAGGGAAACTTTTCATGGTGGTTACAGACCTATCTAACAAAACTTGGCAGACCAGAAAGGAATGTCATAAAATCGTCAATATGATGAACAGAAAAATCATGCAGCCAAGAATCCTTTATCCAGCAAGCCTGTCATTCAAAATAGAAGGAGAGATAATGGTGTTCCCAAATTAACAAAAATTGAGAGAATTCATCACCACCAAGCCAACCCTACAAGAAATCCTAAGAGGGGGACTCTATGAGGGAAATGTTGCAAGGAATACAAGGTACCAAAGACACCACTACAAACATGATCTCTATTGAGAAAACAATGAATCCAAACCCACATTTTTCAATAATAACACAATGTAAATGGACTGAATGATTCAATCAAACAACATGGGGTAGCAGAATGGATAAAAAAACAAAATCCATCTATTTACTGTCTACAAGAGACTCATTTTAGACCTGAAGACACCTTCAGATTAAAAGTAAGCGGATGGAGAAATATCTATAATTCGACTGGTAGTCAAAAGAAAGCCGGAGTAGCCATACTTGTATCGGACAAACTGGAATGTAAAGTAAAGGCAGTAACAAAAGAAGAAGGACATTATTTAATAATTACAGGGTCTCTCCATCAGGAAGAGCTAACAATTATAAACATCTATGTGCCTAATTTGGGAGCACCCAAATATATGAAACAAACAGAAACAATCTTATTGATAAGAATGTGCTAATTGCAGGGGACTTTAATACTCCATTTACAGCAATGGATAGATCAACCAAACAGAAAATCACTAGAGAAACAATGGATCTGAATGATACATTGGAACAGATGGAATTGATAGATACATTTAGAACTCTGCATCCTGAAGCTAGGGAATTCACCTTCTTCTTGAGTGTGCATTGCATGCTTTCCTAGATAGATCACACACTGGGGAATAAAGCAGCCCTCCATAAATATAAATGAATTGAGAATATACCATGCACACTTTCAGATCACAATGCTATGAAACTTGAAATCAATCCCAGGAAAAAGTCCGGAAAAGTTCCAAAACTGTGGAGGTTAAAAACCACACTACTGGGGCGCCTGGGTGGCTCAGTCAGTTAAGTGTCCAGCTTTGGCTCAGGTCATGATCTCACGGTTTGTGGGTTCGAGCTGACAGCTAGCTCAGAGCCTGGAGCCTGCTTCAGATTCTGTGTCTCCCTCTCTCTCTGACCCTCCCCTGCTCGTGCTGTCTCTGTCTCTCAAAAATAAATAAAAAACATAAAATTAAAAACAACCACCCTATTAAAGAATGATTGGGCCAATCAGGCAATTAAAGAAGAAATTAAAAATATATATGGAAACAAATGAAAACAAAAGACAACAATCCAAACTCTCTGGGATGCAGCAAAGGCAGTCCTAAGAGGAAAGTATATTGCAATCCAGGCTTATTTCAAGAAACTAGAAAAAGCACAAATTCAGAATCTAACAGAATACCTAAAGGAACTAGAAGGGGAACAGCAAGAGCACCCCAAACCAGCAGAAGAAGAGAAATAATAAGGATCAGGGAAGAAATAAATATAGAACCCCCCCCCCAATAGTTGAACAGATCAATGAAACCGAGAGTTGGTTTTTTGAAAACAAACAAAATTGATACACCTCTAGCTAGGCTCCTCAGAAAAAAAAAAAAGAGAACATCCAAATAGACAAAATCATGAATGAAAATGAATCTATTACAACCAATCCCTCAGAAATACAAGCAATCATCAGAGACTAATATGAAAAATTATATGCCAACAAACTGGACAATCTAGAAGAAATGGACAAATTCCTGAATACAATGCCCTACTGAAATTCAAATGGGAAGAGAAAAAAAATCTGAACAGACCCATAATCAGTGAAGAAATCAAATCAGTTATCAAAAATCTCCCAATGAATAAGAGCCCAGGGCCAGATGGCTTCCCAGGGGAATTCTACCAGACATTTAAAGCAGAGTTAATACCCATTCTTCTCAAGCTATTCCAGAAAAAAGATATAGAAGGAAAACTTCGGAACTAATTCTACAAAGCCAGCATCACTTTGATTCCCAAACCAGACAGAGACCCAACAAAAAAAAAGAACTACAGGCCAATATCCTTAATGAATACATATGCATACTCAAGATACTAGCAAATCAAATTCAACAGCACATAAAAAGAATTATCCATCCTGGTCAAGTGGGATTCATTCCTGGGTTACAGGGCTGGTTCAATATTCGCAAATCCATCCATGTGATACATCACATTAACAAAAGAAAAGATAATAACCATATGATCCTGTCAATAGATGCAGAAAAAGCATTTGACAAAATACAGCATCCTTTCTTCATAAAAACCCTCGAGAAAGTCAGGATAGAAGGAAATTACTTAAACATCATAAAACCAATTTATGAAAAGCCCACAGCTAGTATCATCCTCAATGGGGAAAAACTGAGAGCTATCCCCCTGAGATCAGGAACACAACAGGGATGTCCACTCTCACACTTGTTTAACAAAGTGCTGGAAGTCCTAAAATCAGCAATCAGACAACAAAAGGAAATAAAAGGCATCAGAATTGGCAAAGAAGTCAATCTTTCACTTTTTGCAGATGACATGATTCTCTACATGGAAAACCCAACTGACTCCACCAGAAGCCTACTAGAACTGATCCATGAATTCAGCAAAGTTGTGCGGTACAAAATCAATGTACAGAAACTGGTTGCATATTTATACACCAATAATCAAGCAACAGAAAGAGAAATCAGTAAACTGATCCCATTCACAGTTGCATGAAAAATCATAAAATACTTAGGAATAAACCTAACCAAAGGTGTTAAAGCCCCGTACAATGAAAACTATAGAAAGCTGATGAAAGAAATTAAAGACACAAAGAAGTGGAAAAACATTCCATGCTCATGGATCAGAAGAATAAACATCGTTAAAATGTCATTTCACATTCAGTGCACTCCCAATCAAAAATTGCACCAGCATTCGTCTTAAAGCTAGAACAAACTATCCTAAAATTCATATGGAACCACAAAAAAACCCTGAATAGCCAAAGTAATATTGAAGAAGAAAACCAAAACAGGAGGCATCACAATCCCAGACATTAGCCTCTACTACAAAGCTGTCATCATCAAGATAGACAGTATGGTATTGGCACAAAAACAGACACATAGACCAATGGAATAGAATAGAGAACCCAGAATTGGACCCACAAATGTATGGCCAATTAATCTTTGACAAAGCAAGAAAGAGTATCCGATGGAAAAAAAGACTGCCTCTTTAACAGGTGGTGCTGGGAGAACTGGACAGCAATATGCAGAAGAATGAAACTAGACCACTCTTACACCATACACAAAAATACACTCAAAATGGATGAAAGTCCTGAATGTGATACAGGAAACCATCAAATCCCTATACAAGAAAGCAGGATATAGCCCCCTTTACCTCAACCACAGCAATTTCCTACTCGACACATCCTCAAAGGCAAGGGAATCAAGAGCTAAAATGAACTGAGACCTCATCCAAATAAAAAGCTTCTGCACTGCAAAGGAAACAATAAAAAAAACTAATAGGCAACGGATGGAATGGGAAAAGATAGTGGCAAATGACATATCAGATAAAGGGTTAGTATCCAAAACCTACAAGGAACTCACCAAACTCCACACCCAAAAAAAGAATAACCCAGTGAAGGAATGGGCAGAAGACATGAAAAGGCACTTCTCCAAAGAGGACATCCAGATGGCCTACAGGCACATGAAACAATGCTCAACATCACTCATCATCAGGGAAATACAAATCAAAACCACACTGAGATACCACCTCATGCCACTCAGAGTGGCTAAGATGAACAAATCAGAAGACAATGGATGCTGGCGAGGGTGTGGAGAGAAGGGCACCCTCCTACACTGTTGGTGGGAATGTAAATTGGTGCAGCCCTTCTGGAAAACAATGTGGAGGTTCCTCAAAAAACTATCCATAGAACTCCCTTATGACCCAGCAATAGCACTGCTAGGGATTTACCCAAGGGATACAGAAGTGCTGATGCATAGGGGCACATGAACCGTAATGTTCATAGCAGCACTTTCAACAATAGCCAAAACATGGAAAGAGCCTAAATGTCCATGAATGGATAAATGGATCAAAAAGATGTGGTTTATATATACAATGTAATACATGAGAAAGAATGAAATCTGGTCATATGTAGCCACATGGGTGGACCTTGAGGGTGTCATGCTAAGCGGAATAAGTCAGGCAGAGAAGGACAGATATGTTTTCACTCATAGGTCTAACAGGAGAAACCTAACAGGACCATGGGGAGGGGAAGGAGGAAAAAGTTAGGGAGAGGGAGGGAGGCAAATCATGAGAGACTCTTGAATACTGAAAACAAACTGACAGCTGAGGGGGGAATGGGAGTGATGGTTGTGGAGGAGAGCACTTGTGGAGAAGAGCAATGGGTATATATGGAAACCAACCTGACAATAAACTATATAGAAAAATAATTTAAAAAATTTTTTTAATTTAAAAAAGTAAAACTAAGGGTACAACTTTAGAAAAACCCATTCTGTACAAGATCATATAGCCCCATATCCACCCTTAAATGGAAGACTTCTTTTGCCAGTTGTCTGGGCTTTGTCAAAATTCATCATCTGAATTCCTTTCTACAGGCATACCTCAGACATAGTGCAGTTTCTGTTCCACACCACAGCAATAAAGCGAGTCAAATGATTTTTTTTTTGGCTTCCCAGTGGATATAAAAGTTATGTTTACACTATACTGTAGTCTTTTAAGTGTGCAGTAACATTTGGTCTTAAAAAATGTACATATCATAATTAAAAAGACACTACTGCTAAAAAATGATAACCATCATGTGGGCTTTCAGCAAGTCATAATCACTGATCACATGTCACCATAACAAATATAATAAAAAATCTGAAATATTGTGAGAATATGACAATGTGACATAGACACAAAGTGAGCAAATACTATTGGAAAAGTGGAACCAATACCAACAGATTTACTTGTTCAATGCAGGTCTCTACAAACCTTCAATTTGTGAAAAAATACAGTATCTGCAAAGCGCAATAAAGCAGAGTGCAATCTAACAAGGTGTGACTGTGCTTGTCTTCCCCAAAGGGATGATTTTTTTCCAAAAGTTATTAAATTCCCCCCAAGCCCATTCAGGATGTTGAATAAACTTCTTCCCATATGAAAGAAAGTTATCAATACTATAGAATACATAAAGATTTTCATAGACCCACGTGGATCCCAAATATGCCCTCAGAAAGCACAGACCTAATCCCGCCTCAAATATTCTGAACCTAAGAACTGAGGTTATAGAATCACAGAGTGATTGTAACAATACCAATCTATGAACAGCCTCTAAAGGCACTAAGTGTTTGCAAACATGAGTTCCCGGCACATGCACAGCTTATGCTGCTCTGTTTCAACAAGAAAAAAAGTGTTTCCCAGGAATAACATCCCCCAGACATTTTTTACTTATCATACCTGCTTTGATTAAAAGTGTAGATTTTCACACGACAGTGATTATACTTCTGTAATATTTTTTTTGTATCCTCATCCGTGTTAAAAGAGTTCATTAGAACAAGAGGAACATCTGTATTGTAGGTTTTGTTCAAATGCTAGAGAGGAAAATAACAGATTACCCAGACTTACTTTTCTTTCACTTAAAAGTGTAAAAGTCTTAATGGTTAATCATAAAGTATCCAAAACATTACCTATATACAGCCAAATATAAATATTTAGCATAATCCAGACATTTTGCTAAATCACCACGTACTTGCTCATTAAATCGCAATCCCGAGACAGAAAGAAACTCTTGTCTGCATTATATATGGATGGCTAAACTGAGGCCCAGAGAGGCACAGTCCATCTCTGGAGTTGTGTGCCCAGCTGGTGCCCTGTGGCCTTACTGGATAGGCAAATGCTGACTACACATTAACACAGCTCCCTGGTCTCGGGATTCACGTCAAGAACTATAAATCATTCCCCAAATGAAATCTTTTCAGTCTTTAGGAAGAATTAAGGGGCAACACGGAATGGGAGAAAACAGGTTCTCAGAAGTCAGACTGCCATCTTGCGCAAGTAAATCAACCTCTCTGTGCCTTGGTTTCCTCATCTGTAACATGGGGATGATAACACAGAGTACTTAGCTATTGAGTCAACTCATACAAAGAGCTCAGTAATACTTAAAGTACAGTACACACTAGATAAACGTGAGCTGCTGCTACTGCTAGTGTAGTTGCCAGCGTTGTATTAGATACTAGAGATAAAGAGATTCTTTTTTGAAAAAGGCCACTGCCCCTGAAGAATTTAAGGTCTGTGATTAACAACTTTGTCATAAAAGACACTTCTTAGCATCCATGGCATCCAACCAGATCTGGAAATTCTCCTTGGCTTCCCAAAAGAGGTTAATAAAGGAAGGTCATCCCAGCTGTGAGGAAGGCTACCATTAGAAAGAAATTTGGAAGAGGAGTGGGGAGATCAAAGGAGAATCCAAAATGATCCAGAATTTCAACAACCACAATGCTACTTAAAGATCAAAAGCTTTTACATCACCCCAAGGATTTGCCCTGGGGAATAACAAACCTTTTTATATACTAATAAAAAAACTAAAGATAGCAAGCTCCTTGACTAGCTCAAATCCACATCTGTTATTTCAGAGATAACATTTATAATAACCGAAAATTGACTTTAATAGTTCATGACAAAGGGAATGTTACTCACTTCAATTTGCTGAACGGTCAGATCCAAAAAGGTATTCTCATTCCTCACACCAATCAGACTTTTCGGACCTTTGCATCCCATGCTGGTTCCCAAACCACCATTGAGTTTCACCACCACCAGCTTATTTAGTACAGAAGATATATTATCAGGTAAGCCCCTGGCCTTTATCTTTTCATAGGGTTGAATCTGAAATGTGAAAAACAGAGAATTCAAATAGTTTTTTTTTCATTTTTTAAATGTTTTATTTATTTTTGAGAAAGAGAGATGGCTTGAGTAGGGGAAGGTCAAAGAGAGAGAGGGAGGCACAGAATCTGAAGACAGGCTCCAGGCTCCAAACTATCTGTCAGCACAGAGCCTGACGTGGGGCTCGAACCTGCTAACCGTGAGATCATGACCTGAGCCGAATCTGGATGCTCAACTGACTGAGGCGCCCCTCAAATAGTTTTTTTTTTTAATTGTTTATTCGTTTTTGAGCTAGAGAGACAGCATGAGCAGGGGAGGGGCAGAGAGAGAGGGAGACATAGAATTCTAAGCAGGCTTCAGGCTCTGAACTGTCAGCACAGAGCCCGACATGGGGCTCGAACTCACAAACCACGATCATGACCTGAGTTAAAGTCAGATGCTTAACTGAGCCACCGAGGTGTCACTAGATTTCGAATAGTTTTAGGAGAGGTTAAATCCAGTCAATCTCAGGGTTATTTCCATGTGTCCTTAAAGAGTTTTGCTTTTTCCACAGAAAGTTTCAATTGCATTTCCTTTAACATCACAGGTCCTTCTTTCCGGTACAAAATCAAGTATTTATTGGCAACTTCTCTAGCACATAGTAGTAGGTCAGTGGTTCATTTACACTGCAATGGAGTACAATAAGGGGGGGAAGTTACAGTCTACAAATACTTCCCTGGCTGGTGAGAACATTGAAGTCTCTTGGACTTATTTCAGAAACTCAGAATTCCTAATTTGCTTCAATACAGTAAATGGAATACACAAAACTCATCAAATCTGCAAATATTTTTGGTGCAGTATGGATCTACTTCAATTCTGGAGAAGTACGTATATGACCACACATTATTCCTTCTACCAAAGGAGGCAAAAACAAAAACCAAAATGTTCCTTGCAACTCTCCAGTCAACAGTAAGTCTGCCCATCAGAAGAAGGTGGTGTAGGGTTTTTGTCATACTTCTAAATTAGAACTTAACTGTCAGGTATCATTGTGTAGAGCTTGAACTGGAAAAGTGAGTGAGTACTCACTGCTCCAAAAAATATTCTGATGGGGCAAGAAAGGCAAGAGTTGGGGCTACAGAGACTCTCCTGTTTCCCGGGAGCACAGAGCGTTATTCTTCAACTTCTCCCTCAGAGAACAAGAACAACCACACAGTGGGAGACCCAATTCTTCTGTTCAAATCAGAGGCACAAGCAAGGCTAAATGTCTTACAGTAAAAATAAAGCTTTTGCAAAGGTCACAGTATCTTCTCTAGCCATTTGCAGGACTTTGCTAACCTTCTTTATTGGAATACATCATCAAATGTACTCATCAGTTACAACATCATGGTGTGGGACAATTAACACTTGAGGGGGCTGGAGAAATAAAACCATATAGTAAGTGCTCACTTACTATGAGCTGAGCTGTTTTTGTTTTGCAACCTGTAGAGGGTGTGTGGGTGGGTGGTGGGTCAAGTCTGTAATAGGGAAAGGAGTTCATGGGCTCACACTCCAGTGATTAGGTTGTGGAGGCAAAAATCCCTTTATACTTATCAAACATACATGTGTGTCCTATGTTGATTCCTGACCACACAATTTCTGCTGTTAGCAGCTCTTTCCACATAAACTAGTCTGGGACTCTTATTTTCTCTACCTTGCAAGACACTTTGTTAACTGCCAACTGCGGACAAATGCACTTTTTGCTTGGTGTAAATAGTGAGAAACAAGAAGCACTCTTCCCCAAGACTCTCTACTGGTTACAAAATTATCACTAGTGCCACTAAGTAGTCTTCAGCAGTCATTCATATTTAAAAGGGCTGGTGACAGAGAGAGACCAGAGGGAAGACAGGCTTGTGGGCACCATGGCCTTCAGTGGATGCTACCTCAATATTAGGATGCTAACCACCAAGAAGGAGGAGGATAAGGATGGAGGGAAAGAGCATGGACTATATTGGTTGCTTCCCTGGGAGTACTTGGTCCAGTTGAGAACATATAGATGAAAACAACTTGGATACCCAACACATACACACAGTACCCAGGTCCCAGGTGACTGACATCCCCTTAAGGATGTTTTGACTCCACTGCCATGAACATTGTTTCTTCAGCATGTCAGAGAAACTGGTAATATTGTTTGGGAGAAAAAGTCCAATTTAAGTATTATACTACTAGAAAAGTAAGAGGAGATGACAGCTGGAACTTGGCACCCAAATAAAACATGGCAGTTTTTTTTTCTTTTACATTGCAAAATTTCTTTTATTTTTTCCATAGTTAGTACTGTGGGCACACGTATTTTATACATATTTAAGTCTCACAATAAAATGTGGTTATTTTTACTTCAAATATTCACTGCTGTTTAAAAAATTAATATATACAAAAGATGATTTTTATATTTACCCACACATTTAGCATTTCTGCTGTTCTTCATTTCTTCTTGAAAATATAAGCTTCCATATGGTGTCATTCATTCTCCTGAAGCACTTCATGTAAATTTTTTATACTGCAAATATGCTAGCACAAATTTCTCTCCATGTTTTAATTTGAAAACATCTTGACCATGTCTTCCTTTTTGAAGAATGCTTTTGGCTTTTTCCACCTTAATAGTATTCCACTGCCTCTCCTTTACCACTGGTCTGATGAAAAGTCAGTCATCACATGGGTGCGTGGCCCCAAGTATTTCATATACTAAGGTTTCTGGCTGCTTTAAAATTTTCTCTTAATCTTTATATTTTAGCAACATGCTATAACATGCCAAGGTATATCTTTGTATTTATCCTACCAATTAGGGGTTTGCACAGTTTCTTATATTTTTCACAAATATTTGGAAATTTTAAACATTATTTTTGCAAATATTTCAAACATATCTTTTTTCTTCTCCATTCTCTTGAAACTTCTCCCCAGAAATTCCAATTATAGTTATATTAGACTCCTTGACATTGTCTCACAAGTCACTGAGACTCTGGATTTTTTTTTTTAATAGTTTACTGTCAAATTGGTTTCCATATAACACCCAGTGCTCTTCCCCACAGGTGCCCTCCTCCAGTACCACCACCTCTTCCCTCCCCCTCCCTTCAACCCTCAGTTCGTTTTCAGTATTCAATAATCTCTCAGGTTTTGTGTCCCTCTCTCTCCCCAACTCTCTTTTCCCCTTCCCCTCCCATTAGGTTTCTCCTGTTCTCCTTAGACCTATGAGTGCAAACATATGGTATCTGTCCTTCTCTGCCTGGCTTATTTCACTTAGCATGAAACCCTAGAGGTCCATCCACTTTCCTACAAAGGGCCATATGTCATTCTTTCTCATTGCCATGTAATACTCTATTGTATATATATATACAACATCTTCTTGATCCACTCATCAGGTGATGGACATTTAGGCTCTTTCCATGTTTTGGCTATTGTTGACATTGCCGCTATGAACACTGGAGTACATGTGCCCCTATGCATCAGCACTTCTGTATCCCTTGGGTAAATCCCTAGCAGTGCTATTGCTGGGTCATAAGGGAGTTCTACGGATAGTTTTTTGAGGAACCACCACACTGTTTTCCAGAGTGGCTGTACCAGTTTACATTCCCAAAAACATGGCAGTTTTTAATTCTTTCAACAGCCCAGCTGACGAAATCAACCAGTCAGTGAAAGGAATGCAACTGTGATACAATGGCTTCACACAGTCTATTATTAGGTTAGGAGAATTTCTTGGGCACATATATTTACTCAAAGAGTTAGCAAATGGAACCAAGCCAATTATTTTCCAATTACCTTTTAAAAGCCAAGAATTTCCATTTAGCAGTTACTTTTGACTTCCCCAAAAAGACTCTGTTATTATGGAGGTCTCAAAAGGGTGTGAAAATCAATTTAACTAAAACTCCCTAGTTCATGGCATTCATTTTAGGTAAAATTATCAGTTCAGAAATATTTTTACCTATTTAATGCTTCCTTTAATATATTTTAAAAATACATAAAAGCATATTTTTCTACATATGATGAGACAGCCTACATTTTCAGTTTCACCTAAAAAAACTTTCAGTATGAAATGGTATACATACAAGTTCATAAAATATATACAGTTGTAAGTCAAATAACCTAAATAAATAAGAACTTAGAAGTCTCCTTGAGTTTGTCCCTGATCATATCCCTCTTCCACCCCTGGTGGTAACCACCATCTTGACATTTACTCTATTTTTACCACCTATGTATGTAACCATAATAATGTTTTACTTAATTTCATCTCTAAACTTTTTGACTTGCTTAATTCATAGCTATACTTAAGAATAATTCACATTAATGTCTGAAGCTATAGTATATTCACTCTTCACTGCCTTTTGTATTCAATTTATATAACCACTAGAAGAAATAAAACTGTCACTATTCACTGATGATATAATTTTATATATAGAAAATCCAAAGACCCTACAAATTAGTTACTAGAATAATGTGAACATAGCAACATTGAAGATACATGATCAGTATTTTAAAAAACAGCAACTGCTTTCAGAGCCTTTGTAGTCTGCTGGTGAGAATGTAAAAAGGTGTCCAGCTGTTAAGAAAAAAAAGAATTGTGGTTCCTAAAAATTTTTTAAATGGCAGACCATATGATCTACCAAGTTCACTTCTGGGTATATACCCCAGAGAACTGAAAGCAAGTTTTCAAAGAGATGTTTGCACACTCCATTATTCATGATAGCCAAAAAATGCAAGCAACTCAAATGTCCATCAACAGATGGTTAAAAACGTGTGATATGCCATCCATATGCGTGCAACGGAGTATCACTTGGCTTTAACAAGGGAAAGAGATTCTGACACATACCACAGTATGAATGAAGTATTATGAGAAAGTGAAGTAAGCCAGTCATAAAAAACAAATACCTGTATGATTCAACTTATATGGGGCACCTAGTCAGACCCTATAGACAGATGTTCAACCTCAGTCTCAGAATTTGACCAAAGTATCTGTATTCAGTCTCAGCTTAATCCTCTCGAGGGCTAAATGCCAACCTCCACTGCTACACAACAATTCAGGAGTCCCAGAACCTCTGATGATGTAGGTACTATCATATCTTACCATTACTGCAACCTCACCAATTCAAACAAGCCATACCATTAAGATTAGTTGTCAATATCTGAGTAATCTGCTTCAAATTGAGGTATACATTCCAAATGTAACTCGGGATGAGGAATTTCATGTAACATTAATGTTCTAACCAATGTAATATAAATGATTACTACAAAAGCTATTCGTTTTATGTATGTCTGCAAATATTTCAGTTAAATTTAAATTGGGAAACTGACAATAAACATATATATTGAATATATAGGGTATCTTTAGGAAGAATATAATTTCCATTTTGAACACATGTTTATACAGATATACATAATAATATCAAGTGAGTAATGTAAATTGGATATCTTATATCTTTTAATCTTTAAAGAAATGCTTGGTATACTAAAATGCATAGCATTAAAGTGAGCTTTAGGGACCATGTTTAATTTATAGCTATGTGATTTCCTTTAGGTCATGGGTCTTTAGGAAAAAAACACTAACAGGAATTTTTCACTTCCTGTAAAGATGAATTCAAAATGTCAACCTCATGCCTAAAGATTCACCAAGAAAAAACTATCCAAAATCATACATATTCAAGATAAATCATCTTTGATCCACGCATCATAAAGAACACAAAGTCCATGAGAAATATTAAGAGAAAAAGCACATTTTGTTCACACCAATCAAACTTTAAAACATGAAGTTAGGACATTTGGCTTTCAGCTGAAAAGAT
>NC_043703.1:108286343-108294296 GCF_006229205.1 Suricata suricatta | reverse complement strand
CAAAGAAATGGACACAGACACACACATGTGCAAAGAAAGTTTCCAATCATTTGATTCCAGGAAGCCAGGATACTTTGTCTAAAGCTTCTGACAGGTTAAATTAGGTGGTAAGCACAGCTTTCCATCACATAAGCCACCTTATATGCGAACACAAATTCTCTGTTGCTGATGCTGTCCACACCCTCCAAGGACCTCACCAAGCAATCCCACAGAGCTCAGTTTAGTTCCACAAACCAAGGAGATCGTGTGTTAGAAAGTTGCTTGGCAATAGCTGAAGTTACATCACACCCCTCAGTCACAGGAAATTTTTGGACCTGCCCTTCACTTTCTCTTCTCAGCTGCCCCAGGAGAATGCAAAGACATCTCCTCATGCAAAGACGGATGAGGTTTGGAGGCAACAGAGAGTACCATGCACTGCCGGTACCGCCTCGATGTTACTCTGACTCAATCACGACAGTGCGATCTTTATGCTCTCAATCCTGGTCATCCCATTTCGCGCTCTCCAAGACATGAAGGGAATTCAGTGGTGTAAGAAGACCTCAACCACTCCATGTGAAGTGGAGCAAACCCTGTGAGGCCCCCTGCGAGATGCACGCATGAGGCTAGGTTACTCATGTCCCCTCCTGGGAGAAAAATGGTCAGGAACCCAACTTCTTCTGGCAGTAAACAAAACAAAATAGTTGGCAATGTACTAAAGAACATGATTTAAACAGGATTCTGCCCTCTAGAGTGTTAATCTAGTTTTTCTGCAGAAACTGAAAGATTTTTAAAAAGATCTTTTACAAACTGTCTACCATGATCTGTACCTTGCCAAGTCTGTTCACAACTTCGTTTCCAGTTAGAAGAAAAGCTGAATTCATCACACAGACATGGACACACTGTTCCCATTAGCAATAGTATAACCCAGTTCTTGGTAGCATATTTGTACTATTCCCGGAGACTGTGCCAAATACCCAAAACAAGCTAACAGTACCTGCCCTGTTATGGTTCACAAGGGTATGATTATTGCAATCTGGAAGATCTTTTTTTCAACAAAAGCAAGTTTGCCTGAAAGAAAATGAACCAAGTAAACAGTAAAACAAGTTTGGAATGACGCACTATATGTGCAGGAAGTATTCCAAGAACATAAGCTTATTCAAAAAACCCTTACTGCATGGTATCTGTGTGCCCAGTTTGGTGCCAGGCACCTTCACATACTGTCTCTCCGTTTCACATTTCTAAAGGTAATGACTAAGCTTGGGGTCACTTGAAAGCTCCCACACATTAATGACATACCTAGACCAGAGATTTTTTTTTTCCCACTAAGCCCATCAGCCACCAAGATAACCTCAACCCCTATTTCAAAGGCAAATAAAAACCATCATTTATGGGAACACCCTCAACTTTCTGCCACCAGATGCTCAGAACCTTCCTGCATCTCTATCTTCATTTCTTCCCCCCTTCCTTCTGGTCACAGGAGGAGCTGTCCTCTACCCTAAGGCAATCTCTCTGCCAGTGCCCATCTCAAAAATCCATTCCATCAATCATCCAATCTCCTTAGTAGCCTCCCCCTCTTGATTCCCTTCCACTGAAATATTGGACATATTCCAAATTTGTCATCTAAAAACCAAGAAAGAAAATAGGAGTGCATACACTTGCTTATCCTTTTCAACACCTACATCCCTCTTCTTAGAGGCATGTCTTCTGGAAAAAGTTGCTGCACTCACCTCTGCTTCCCCACCTCCCGTGCACTCACTCATTCACTGCAACTTAGTCTTCTCTACAGCTCAGCAAACTGTTCTTAACATCATCCATATGCTCCTAACTATGAAATCCTACCAGTGACATCAATTCTTCTCTTGCACGCTCAGCTACATTCGATATAACATTCATTATATCCTGAAATGCTCTATTGTCCTTGACTTCTGAAGCCCCACATTCTATTTCCCTCCTCTTCTGCCTGTGTCTTTTTATGCCCATTTTAGGTAGACCTCCTCTTCCCAGGCTACCTGCTCCAATCCATGGGTTAGTTCATTCACTCTTGTCTCTATGGCACCAAGACAAACCCAGCTGCTCAACCAGGAGACTGTTCCTATCTGATCAATGACCAAAACTTTTGAGTCTCCTGGAACTGTCCCTCCTTCCAGTCAGCATCCTGCTCACCTCTCACCTGTGTTACTGCAATGGTCCCTATGGTCTCCTACCTGCCTCCAATCCACCTTCACCTCGTGGCTGGCAATCTTTTAGAAAAGAAGATTTGAACAGGTTTTTCTCCTTATTACATCATTCACAAAATAATGCACAGACATGCATGGAAGATATTATTAGCTGCCTACCTCAACATCATTTTTTCCCTTTCACTTTAGAACTCTGATGTTCCGCTGGGCATACCACCATCCCACATAAGATTACATTTCTTGGCCTCCCTTGCAATTATTTGTGCCAAAGCTGTGATTAAGTGGAAAGGAAAGATTTCGAGGAAGTGCCTGTGAAAAGGTAGGGGCCTTGCCCTTCTTCCTCCTTCCTGCTCTGTGGAATGAAGACCTGATGACTGGAGTTGATTCAAGCAGCCATCTGGGACCCTGAGGAGACATGCTAAGGATGGCAGAGTGGCACACAGAGAAGCCCAGGCTCCAGATGACCATCAGGCTGCCATAAAAGCTCCAGATTGCTTCTCTCCAGATTTGTTATTCTGAATTTCACTATTAAATGTAGCTGAATCTAATTTTAACTGGAAGACATGGTTTGCAAAGTGTCTGATGATTTGGCCCTTTTTGCCTTGCACTTTCTCCTCTCCTGTTCTCCCTAGCACACTGTATTCCAAGAACATGGAGCAGGGAGGGGGCTTCTCTAAGGTGCCCTATGTCTTACTTTTAGGCCCCTGCACTTTCACCCTCATGCAACTTCACTTCACCAATTGCCTTTGCTTCATCCTCCACATCTCAGTTCAGACTAGGAACTCTCAGGCTTTATGACTATCAGACATAAACTCCCTTTTGGAAAAAAATGGAGATACTAGGTTTTACATATAATTTACTATATTACTGTGTAAATTTCATTCACTGAATATAATCTTTATACGAGATACTATTTCCTATGAAAGTTATCATGCATATAAAGCAAAAAAAAAAAAAATAAACCCTCTCTCCAAACTGAATTTCAGTGAGAAGGCTTCTGTTTGGATTGAGTAAGAAGTTGATACTATGATACTGTTTGAGAAGGTTACATGCATCCCTCTTTAATTACCATTCTATTCTGACTTTTTTTTATGATCCCAAGCACTGGAAAATCCTCAACTCTCTCTGAGTCAGAAAGCACAATGGCTCATATATTTCCTTTGTCTCTGAAAGTAAGTTTATCTTGGTCAAGACTGCATCATCATGCCATCTTCAATACAGAGCTCAGAGATGCAGAAGAGGATGAGTGACAGTGAGGTGGGGTGCTCACTCTCCTCTGTAGCAGCAGGACGAGAAGCGCTCTTTGGCATCACACATATTATCTGTACAAAGAGCACCAAAGACTTCTCTTCCAGCCTAAGTTTTGCTTAGCTTCTTGGAAACCTCATCATTTTAAAATACGTTTTAGGATTCGTACTAATTCCCGTCTGAGGGCACCAGCAGACATCTAATGTGTGAAAACCAGTAGATGGCTTCCCTGAGAAATGTCTGAAATTGCAAGCACATGATGTAGCTGCTATTTGCTCCATGACCTGATTCAAATCCTTGTAGTAAACTACAACAATCCCAGCGTGAATGGGACTATCTGACAAAAAAACTGCTGCAGAACTGAATGAGGCAGAACAGTGCAGTAGTTGAGGGCACAGGCTTTAAAACCAGGATGCTTGGGTCTGAATCTCAGACTCCACTGTTTATTATAGCAAGTAGTTTAGCTCCTCTCAACTTTTTTTTATCTACTTCACTGACTTGTTATGAAGATAAATGAGATAATGCACGTAAAGTGCCGAGCAGAGTGCATGCCCTCAGTAAGAGCACAAATGTTAGCCGGTATGATCACTGCACATGGATTCAGACACGCACTGTACTCCCACTCCACATTTTAGCATTTTTGAGACAAAGATGCAGCATATAATTGATGGGATCTTACCATCAACTAGTTTCACTATTTTTCTTAGTGGAACACAAAAGGTGCAACTTACACCCAATGGCACAAATCTGATAAAATACGGTATTGAATTTGTTTCTGCTCCAAATCATAAACCAGCTTAATGATGTCCCAGGTAAAGGTTTCACCCCAAGTTTCTCTCCAGTGATATGTAATTTAAGAATAGTTTAAGACAGGGGTCAAAAACTACAGCCTTTGAGACAATCAGGACTGCCATTTGTTTTCATAAATTGTTACCAGAACCCAGCCACTCTCATTAGTTTCCCTATCTACTGCTGCTTTCACTCAACCACAGCTGAGCTGAGTAATCATGACAAAGAATGCATAGCCTACAAAGCCTAAAATATTTACTATCTGGCCCTTTACAGAAAGGATCTGCCAAAACCTGGTTTAAGACAACATTCTAGAGGGAGGAGCCAAGATGGCAGAGAGGAAGGGAGCTCTGTAAACTCCGTCTGCCCCATCTATTGAACTGAGAAGAACATTACTCTCATCTGCAAGAGCAGAAGGAGAAAATACGGACTCCAGAAAGACAACAACTCAAAGATACCTGAGTGAGTGAGTGGAAACTGGGAAGACTGAAAAACAGGTCAGTCTGAGACGGGCAGGGGAGGTGGGAACCCCAGCCCAACACAGGGCAAGCGCGCCGAGCCCGAGAGACAAAGGGAAGAGACAGAGAAACTGAACACGCTCATAGTACTGTCTCTGGGGAAGAGATAAAGAACGTTTAACTGCGGTTGGAGAGAGAAACTCTCACTCCATATATAACTGCTGGGTAGCCCAAATCCCGAACCCAGGTGGTGCAAGGGAACAAACAGCTTCCAGCCCTGCGCCATCTTGGCGAGGAGTCAGCGGCAGAGGTGGCGGAGGCACCAGGGACACTCATTTCGACCTCGGTTTTGGGAATGGGAGCACTCACCTCATTTCCACAGTGCATCTTGCCCCCAGCACTGGCCGTGCGAATCCCAAATCCCAGGTGCCAACAAGGAAAAATAGACCCCACCCCTACGCGATCCCAGCAGGGAGTTGGCGGCCGTGGAGAACTGGGCACCCACTCAGGCTGCAGGAGTTCCCAGCTCATTTCCGGCAGCGACTGGTGCCTCGGGCGAATCCCAGCTGGTGCCAAGAGAAACTCATTCCTCCCCCAACGCGATAGCGATCCCAGCTGGGGGCTGGGAATCTGCAGTTGTGTCTGTGACAGCGTGCACTTCACCTCCTGCTGCGCACCTCGCCTGAGGCAGCACACCTCGCCTCAGGCAGGGGCAGCCAAAATCCCTGCCTGAGCCAAGACAAACTGATCCCTCCCCCTAAGAAGCCAGCCACCAAAGCAATACATCTCATCTGTGGTAGCATAAAAGTGCATGGACTAGAACGTTGAACCGAGGCGGGCCTGGAAAATACAGCTTGGCTCAACCGAGGCACAAGGAGATTGGACTCATTAGAGTAGCCTACAGTGCGTAGTTTGGCGTGCCGCCATTCTACTCTCTGCAGACACCAAGGCAGAGCCTCTGAGAGCAGCCTCCGAGACCTACTGCACCAAACCATACCTATCCATGAGGGGAAGCTGCGGGGGTTTTTTTCTTTTTCTTTTTTTTTTTTTGTACTTATTTTTTATTATTATTACCTTTATTACTTAAATTTTTTTAAATTTTTACTCACTTTCCTTTCTCCTTTCTCCCTTTTTTTTACCTTCTTGCAATCCAGATATATTCTCCTGTATCTCATCCTTACCTCTCCCCTCAACTGGTCATACACTTTTAGACTGTCCATTGCCCTTTGTTGTCTCTGACCCCCTTTATTTTTTTTCTTCTCTTCTTTTCGTCTCTTTCCTCTCCATTTTCTTTCTTTTCTTTCCCCCTTTTAATGTGATTGTTTGATTGATTTGTCTGTGTGTTTGTGCGCTTCTGTTCCCTCAGAGTTTGTCTGTTTTCCTTCTTAGGGCTACACCAAGAAACAAGCCAAAGTGTGCATGATGGCGAGTCCCAAATATTGCTGAGTAGGGAAATAAAATATTCAAAGGCACAACAAGAGAAACTGAGAGACACCATTAAAAGAATATTTCCTGAAACGACAGGCCCTGGACAGTCAATAAGCCTCCTTTAACAGAGCACTATTAACAGGTGCACAGTGCACAATAAGCTTTTTAAAGCTGACAAGAGACAGAAACTAGCAAAAATGAAAAAACGAAGGAACTCTCTCCTGAAGAACCTCCAGGAAGAAGTCACAGCCACAGCACTGCTCATGGCAGATCTAGACAACATACTGGACGAAAATTTAAAAAACTTGTCATAAAATTAATCGCAGGGGTTGAAAAAAGCATCAAAGAAGCAACTGAGACAATGACTAGGCACTTTGAAAATAGGTGTGATGAGTTAAAAAGGCTATAAATGAGGTGAATAACAAAATGGAGGCAGCCACCTCAAGGATTGATGAGGCAGAGAGAAGAGGTGAATTAGAAGATATAGTTATAGCAAAAGAGGGAGCTGAAAAAAAGAGAGAGAAATTGATCCAGGAGCAGGAAAGAATTCTAGACCTGAGTGATACAATCAAACGGAACAACATCCGTTATCATAGGAATTCCTGAAGAGGAAGACAGAGAGAAAGGTCCTGACGGGATACGAGACCAAATTATAACTGAGAATTTCCCAAATCTGGGAAAAGAAATAGACATTCAAATTCAAGAGGCACAAAGAACCCCCTTAAGCCATAATTTGAATAGACCTTTGGCAGAACATATCATAGTGAAACTGGCAATATATAAAGATAAAGAGAGAATTCCGAAAGCATCTAGGGAGAAAAGGGCCCTAACATACAAAGGGAAACTTTTCATGGTGGTTACAGACCTATCTAACAAAACTTGGCAGACCAGAAAGGACTGGCAGGAAATCGTCAATGTGATGAACAGAAAAAACATGCAGCCAAGAATCCTTCCAGCAAGCCTGTCATTCAAAATAGGAGAGATAAAAGTGTCCCCAAATAAAAATTGAGAGAATTTATCACCACCAAGCCAGCCCTACAAGAAATCCTAAGAGGGATTCTATGAGGAAAATGTTGTAAAGAATAAAGGTGCCAGAGACACCACTATAAACATGAATTCTAGGGAGAACACAATGACTCTAAACCCACAGTTTTCAAAAATAACACTGAATGTAAATAGACTGAATGCTCCAACCAAATGATACAGGGTAGCGGAATGGATAAAAAAAACAAAACCCATCTATTTGCTGTCTACAAGAGACTCATTTTCTACCTGAAGACACCTTCAGGTTGAAAGTAAAGGGATGACAAAGCCAAAAAAGAGAACTACAGACCAATATCCTTAATGAATAAGATGCAAAAATACTCAACAAGATACTAGCAAATCGAATTCAACAGCATATAAAAAGAATTATCCATCATGATCAAGTGGGATTCATTCCTGGGTTACAGGGAAGGTTCAGTATCCGCAAATCCATCAATGTGATTCATCACATTAACAAAAGAGAGGATAAAAACCATATGATCCTGTCGATAGATGCAGAAAAGGCATTTGACAAAATACAGCACCTTTTCTTAATAAAAACCCATGAGAAAGTCGAAATAGAAGGAGCTTACCTAAACATTATAAGAGCAGTTTATGAAAAACCCACAGCTAATATCATCCTCAATAGGGAAAAACTGAGAGCTTTCCCCCTGAGATCAGGAACACAACAGGGGTGCCCACTCTCACCACTGTTGTTCAACATAGTGTTGGAAGTCCTAGCATCAGCAATCAGACAACAAAAAGAAAGAAAAGGCATCAGAATTGGCAAGGAAGAAGTCAAACTTTCCCTTTTTGCAGATGACATGATACTCTACATGGAAAACCCAATC